>NC_069508.1:182559151-182561651 GCF_027579735.1 Bombina bombina | reverse complement strand
TCACAAACGCTAAGATTTACTATCACTTTAAGGACCAGGGTGATTGCCAGATATACTAGTCAGTAGTCACATTTAATTTGTTGAGGCAGAGACTATATTTATAGTGAGATATCTACACAATCACATTTATTTATGTCAGTTCTCATAAGAATTGAATTCTCAAACAACACGAGCGCGCATCAATCTCCTCTCTGCATTTCACTAATGCTCAGATTATGTCGGTTTAGATGGAGCATATAGATTTTTTTTAAGTGTTTTTAATGGAGATCACAGAAATAGATGGATACGGAGGATTTTGTAATCTTCATATAAAAGTAGGCTTCATATTCAAAGAAGAGATCTGGGGTAACCATGATCTGAAAGCAGCTTATGTCAGTAATCAGGTTGGTCTATAATAACATTCTGCTCAGATTAAATCTTTATTAGAAGTATAATGAAGTATGACATAAAAATAATGCGGTATAACCCTTTATGTATTTTGCCATTTTCCTGCCATTTACCTCTGTAAACTGTGTTTTCCAGCCCTTCCAGAGAGGCTATAGTGCATCCTGCATACTTATGTATGCTGCGGTTTGTTTAACACTTTATCTAACCAGAACAATGTTACATAGAGATTTGCCAGCACTTGTTATGGCAGTGCACAGGCTTGTTTACACGTGCTCTCTGACCCAGCAAAAGAAGCAAGATAAACTTGCTAAAGAGGGTTTTCAAAGGGTAGGTTCCTGGACTGCTCTGTAATAGTTAAACCCTGTAAATTTTGAAAACAGAATGACCATTACCTTATTTTTAGTGTTCCTGATTTATTAGCCAGCCACCCCAAGGTCCGGCTTCCACGGGCAAACAAGCCTCACATGCACTTCGTCTTTATCAATAGTGTAGTCAGTAGCCGTTTAATTGGCTACTCTGCCCACAGCTTTTATGCAGAAATAACGGTCTGGAGTTGGGGAGGCCGGTGGTCGCAATAACATGGGCTACCCACAGTAAATTTTGTTGCTTTTACTAAAATACAGACTGATACATACACAGCATATACCATGTACACATGGCTTTTTGGAAAATGTGACTTTAATAAATTGAGAAGGTTTTACCCGTCAGCTGGGGTAGGAATAATAGGTTTAATATACCTAGCTGACATTTTAACTGTCTGACTGCCAGGCTGCACCACACTATATATAGCAATGCTAGCAGAGTGTTCAATATAGGACAAGCCCAAACACATCCTAAAATTCTAGTTATAGCTCCTAACTTTTTTGCCTCTACTACATACACTGTTTTGTATATGTCTGTCTCTGTGGTCAGTTACCCTCATAGTTTAACAAATTCATCAGCCCCTAATGGGGCAACATTCTTATGGGAACTCAAATATCTCTTATCTACTGCAGATCTGCAATTGGAGACCTGAAGGAAGAGGTGAAAACTCTCGAGGAGAAATTATACACTTGTTCAGTGAAGAATGATAGAAAGGGTAAGTGGAAGATGTATTGCTGTATAGCGCATTTACACATCCGAAGACGAACGCTAAGCCTGGGTTTCACATAAAGGTTCTTTTGAATGTCTGTTTATGAGCAGTTTACATTTTGTGTGTGTATATTTGTGTATGTGTATATGCGTGTGTGTGCATGTTAGAAAAGAGAGAGACACACTCAGCTGAGACAGAACAAAAGCTAGAATAACTTCCATGCCTGTTCATTTTCAGTGCCACTCAGGGTGCATACTCTTTTAGCACTCTATGCTTTTTCACAGAGAAAAACTATCCTGTAGCATATCAGTCTGACCCTGCCCAATGACAGTCCAGCGCCAAAATACCAGGCAATTCTCTGAACAAGGGAAACAACAACCCCAGGCGATCGTTTCGGCCTTCTGTGGGCCTCGTCAGTGAGGTGCAGTTGTATCTCACTAAAGGCATGGTCCACTTCTGGTTTCCCCATTACTCTTAGGGAGACCCAGAGAAATTTGCATAAATAAGAAAAGAGAGAGACGCACTCAGCTGAGACAGAACAAAAGCTAGAATAACTTCCCTGCCTGTTCATTTTTAGTGTCACTCAAATACTTGTAGTGTGTTATTGCTCATATGAAAGAACGTTCAAAGGTAACAAATATATATATAATGCGTGTGTGTAAGTATATCTTTGTGTATGTGTGTGTATGTATATATATATATGTATATATGTGTGTGTGTATATGTATGTATATATATATATATATATATATATATATATACACGCACACACACCAGGGGGTATTGGCGCACATCCATTTGCAAATGTTGGTGATATTCACCCTGGACTGAATAACTCTTCAGACCACGACAGGTTAAAGAGGATTTGTTTATTGAAAACATTCGCACTGCAGTGAGGAGAGAATACAAGGTTTTCTCTAGGGGGGTCAGTCCCCATCCCAGGTATTTATACACTCCACATCTAGGCTATTACAGTTTATGATTGGCTAGCTAACAAAATGCAAGGGTTTTACCAAATATGGTTACACATAGTTATACAAA
>NC_069508.1:182549151-182551651 GCF_027579735.1 Bombina bombina | reverse complement strand
TGTGTGTGTGTATATATATATGTATGTGTGTGTGTGTGTGTGTATATATATATATATGTATGTATGTGTGTGTGTGTGTATATATATATATGTATGTGTGTGTGTGTATATATATATGTATGTGTGTGTGTGTGTATATATATATGTATGTATGTGTGTGTATATATATATATATGTATGTGTGTGTGTGTGTATATATATATGTATGTATGTGTGTGTATATATATATATATATGTATGTGTGTGTGTGTGTATATATATATGTATGTATGTGTGTGTGTGTGTGTATATATATATGTATGTGTGTGTGTGTGTATATATATATGTATGTGTGTGTGTGTGTGTGTAATATATATATGTATGTATGTGTGTGTGTGTGTATATATATATATGTATGTGTGTGTGTGTGTGTGTGTATATATATATATGTGTGTGTGTGTGTGTGTGTATATATATATATGTATGTGTGTGTGTGTGTATATATATATATGTATGTATGTGTGTGTGTGTGTGTATATATATATATGTATGTGTGTGTGTGTGTGTGTATATATATATATGTATGTATGTGTGTGTGTGTGTATATATATATAAAACAAAGAAGTATATCCAGAACAAGAAAGTGAAAATCAGTTGTAGCTTTATTCTTTAAAATTGTATGATGACCACATACAGCAACACAGGGTTAGTGAAGACAAAACTTCTGACCGGTTTCGGTCGTATTGACCGTAATCATAGAATAACACCTGTTGGGAGGTGCACCCTTTTTAAGTCTAACACTATATGTTGATTGGTTAAAAACAACAAGACTTCAGAATTTAACCCTATACATACCATAATAACATTCTGTGTAGATAATTAACATTTAGTGAGTGAACAAACAAATAGATGAAGATAAATAATACAAATAATACAAATAATAATTAACATAAAAACTTAGATCTCAAATATTATAGACTTATATATACATTATGTATATTTGGGATGCCAATGACCTTGGAAATTGAACAGAGCAGAGCAAGAAAACACATTATGCAAGACTGGACACATTAAATGAAATAACTACATCTTAAGTGTATATACATGTATGCATACATGCACACGCACACCAGTGCATGTACATGCATACACACAAACATACACACTCATTTATACCCTTGTATATGCATATACCTGTATGAGCTTGCAAACAATGTTACTATCTATTCTACACATAAGATACATACTATATGCCTAATAAAAATTATTATTAAACCCAATTTAAACTTTGGTTAATGAGGCATATATTATCCACAAACAGATCACCATCAAATAAAATTATCTTTAACAAACCTAGAAAAGGGGATCTGTCAGTCATATAATAACTGAACAAATTTGTGGATAAGAATATGTAATATCCCATGCAAAGAAGCGATACTTGTATGAAATTCATAACCAATGGGGAAACTAAAGATTAATCAAGTATATGTAGTTTAACTTAAGTGTCTTATAACTTGCCATATTTTAGTATCCTTCACTGCAATAAGTGAAGCAACCTAACTGCAGTGGAGTAGAAATAATGGACGGTATTCTATCATAATGGTTTATTTTTGCCAGTAGTTAATAACATCATACTCTGAGTTATACCCATTAGGCAAAAGACACTTTGTTTTAAAAATCCAATAGATTTCTTGTTTGCTTAGGATGGACAATTTATCTCCACCTCTTGGTGGTGTGCCAATTTGTTCGATGGCCTGCCATTTGAAAGTTGTGACATCCTGATTATGAAACTCAATAAAATGAGTGGAGAGAGCCGAACATGTTTTTTTGCTAGAGATATAAGACAAGTGTTCCTTTATGCGTTTGCCTACCTCCCTAGTAGTCCTACCTGTATATTGCCTCCTACATTGGGTGCATTCTATGATGTAAATGACATATTTGCTCCTACAATTTATGCATCCCCTAGTTTGGAATTCCTCACCTGTTACATGGGATTTAAATGTGGGAGAAATATTGATGTGATCACATGGAGGTACATACTTTTCTTCACATTTAAAGGTGCCATTATGTTTTAAGCAAGATGAGCCAGAGGTGCCTGCTGTTTGTAACATACTGGGAGCCAAAATATTCCCTATTGTCACATTTCATTTTGGTACAAACATGCACCCTTGTTTTACTTCATCTTTTAGTTGTTTGTCTCCCATAAGAATGGGTAAGTTGTTTTTAATAATACGACATACTTCATCATATTGATTGGAATATGACGTAATGAATCTCAATTGTTTTTTTGTATCACACTGGTGTTGTTTTTGTGTTTGTTTTTGTATATATATATATATATATGTGTGTGTGTGTGTGTGTGTGTATATATATGTGTATGTGTGTATGTACCTGTGTGTGTGTGTATGTGTGTATATATATATATATATATATATATAATATATGTGTGTATGTGTGTATGTATATTATATATATATGTGTATGTATATATATATATATGTGTATGTGTGTATGTATATAT
>NC_069508.1:182469151-182546651 GCF_027579735.1 Bombina bombina | reverse complement strand
TGTTTATGCACTTGTGTGTGTGTGTGTTTATGCACTTGTGTGTGTGTGTTTATGCACCTGTGTGTGTGTGTGTGTGTGTTTATGCACTTGTGTGTGTGTGTTTATGCACGTGTGTGTGTGTTTATGCACCTGTGTGTGTGTGTGTGTGTTTATGCACTTGTGTGTGTGTGTGTGTTTATGCACCTGTGTGTGTGTGTGTTTATGCACTTGTGTGTGTGTGTTTATGCACTTGTGTGTGTGTGTGTGTGTTTATGCACCTGTATTATGTGAATAAAATTTTTCCCCAGCTGTCCTGTATTTTACAAGGCAGATACTTTTAACAGGACCTAAAGGAGAAATAATACAAATATCTGTTTGCATTTTTATTGTTGCACTATTGCTGGAACAGAGCCAAATATTTAACCTCTGCTAAAGGGACAGTCAAGCATACAATTTTAAACAACTTTCCAATTTACTTTTATCATCAAACTTGCTTTGTACTCTTGGTATTTTTTGTTGAAAGACAAACCTAGGTAGGCTTACACTGATTTCTAAGCCGTTGAAGGCCGCATCTTATCTCAGTGCATTTTGGCAGTTTTTCACAGTTAGACACTGCTAGTTCCATATACATAACATTGTGCTCACTCCTGTGGAGTTACTTAGGAGTCAGCACTGATTGTCTAAAATGCAAGTTTGTGAAAAGTACTGAGATAAGGGGCTGTCAGAAGAGGCTTAGATACAAGGTAATCACATAGGTAAAACATATATTATATAAACCGTGCTGGTTGATGTAAAACTGGGGAATGTGTAATAAAGGGATTATCTATCTTTTTAAAAATAAATATTTTTCAAATAAACTGTCCCTTTTAATAAACTGCTGATTCTGAGCTAAACATGCCCAGTGACTGACAGCTACAAATAGCCCCCTGAATGGCTCAGTGTGTTTAGATCTGTACAAACTAGTGCATTGCCTGCTCTGGAATTTACTTTAGCTATGTTTTTAACACACTTTGGGGGTTAAACATACAGTTTCTGCAAGCTATAGTGTAATAATAAAATGCTCATTAGCACATTAGAGCAGGGCTCAACGAACCCCGATGCCACTGGACCTTAAAATGAGGTTCTGATGTCCCCAAGTGCCCATAGGTGCCCCCACATTACCCCTGCTGGCCACCCACATTCTGCTGACAGCTGCACCTAAAATGTAGCATGGTGCATCTAGATCCTTTCTAGGCTGTGTGGCTGGTAGCTAAAGGGCACCTGAAGTCTTTGGGGGTGTTGTCATTGAGCATTATGGCGCTGTCACAACCTCCTGGCCTCTTCCTTACAGCGCCACTGCCGGGGACTGTGCAGGAAGCAGCACCAAAGCACAATGACAGACAACAGGGCAGCTGCCCAACGACACGGTAGTGTTTAGGCAAAAACAATGTCTGATTAATGTGCAGACAATAGATTACCCTGGGATTGGTGGTTATAAAACATACCTAGTGCTAACACCCTACTGAGCAGAATTATATGTTTATAGATGTCAACACTGAAATATGGAGGACAATCACATTTGTCATTAGTGATAGTGGGTACTCTGTGCAGATCCTGCAGTTTAAAGGCCTAACCTGGAGAGCTGCCCCTTGGGGGGATTTATTACTTGGGGCCTGTTAAAGTCCACCTGAACCATGTCTGATAGCTAAGGGGGTTTATGCCCGTCCTTGTGCTACTGCATGGGTCAGTGTGACATGTTTGTTCTCACAACCTTATGTGATAAATATACCTTTAAGGGGACATAAACACTAATTGCCTCCATTAGTAGTACAATTCTCTACAGACTTTATCTCAGGTTCTTTGTGCACTACTCACATTAGTCATTTACTATAATATTTATTCACAGAAAGAGGGAAACCATCAACGACGAGGAAGAAAGGCACCAATCTTCTTCTCCTTCTTCGTCTGAGGAGGACACAGATTCCCAGATCAGCCTGGCCGACATTAGCTCTGAGGATACATCTTACAGCCCTGAACGTCCCCACACACCTCCCATGGTATGTCCCTGTTCTAACTGTAATGGTTGTGATGGAGCTAATGATGGTGCCCCTTGCTACTGCACCTGTCGGCAGGTCCTGTAACTTCACCCCAGTTTCATGTAAAGAATTGTAAATTAATTATTACAGTATCCAAACACGATGGCAGCTGCACGCTCAACAAATCTAATCTTGCAAGCAGACATCTAGACCACCCATGACATCCCTAAATGTGACAGTTGTGATAATGATTAAAGGTGATTATCACCATAATGGCTAGACCACCCATGGCATCCTAATGTGACAGGTGTTATTGTGATTAGAGGTGATTATCACAACATAAGGGTAGGGCTAGAGATACATATTAACCCCTAGAATACCAGAGAGGTCTTCCTTGTGCTTTGTAGCATTTTTGGTCTTCCAAGATTTTTACAGGATTATAGTCCACAATATTGTCATCACCATGTCCATTGTGACACTGTGAAAAGCCATCTGCTGCAATGATTTTAATATCAACCAATTTGTGGTACCAGCCATTGTAGTCTAGGTGCTGCTAATAATACTCGTTAAAACAACAACACCACATAAATATGGTCAGTAGGAATCTGTCATAAGTACACATAACATTTTCTGAGCATGTGATAACGCCACTGGTTAGGTGCTGTGTATTAATATATATGTAAAATGATATATTTTTTATTATATTAAATATTTGTATAATATGAACTGATGGTTCTGTAAAATCATCACTTGGTATCTGCAGGTTCCAGGGAGAGATCCAGTGCAAGTCACAGGCCCGCGCGTCACAGACCAGAGGAGCAGTTCACGTTTAGATGACTTTAGTGACGATCTGGATGGACTTTCTGACAGCCCCCCGGAACTGAACTTTAGTGACCTCTGATTTTATCACACGGCAGCCACTTTACTCAGATGAGTTGTGCATCTCACTACCTCAGTCTACGTTTGGCAAAGCCTCTATCATTCCTGCTGGGAGAAGTGGTATTGGTTCTATACGACCAAACAAGACAACTGTAGCATAGCAATTGATATTTAGTATTAATGGTTCTTTTTATTATATCAACATTTAACCCTTTTCTGGCCAGAGGGTTTGTCTCGGCCCTCTCTGGCAAAAAAAAAGGTTAATACTTCAATAATGTCTAATTAGGAAATTTATAGTGCAAACCCAAATGGTAATTAGTTCATGTAATATGTTAGCTAGATAATGAGTATGCGATTACTGGCTTTTACTACAAAGATTTGCCTCATACCCACACTCAGGGTATCGCTTATGGGTGAAATGATATTCAGTTTATTGTGTTGTCTGATCTGCACTGTATGAGGCTTCTCAGGCTTAATTTATCCTTTGCTGCTAGATTCACAAATCACGGTTTAATTACTGAATGAGGTTACAGTATTGTTATAACGTCTGTGCTTTTTATATAAACTAAATATTTTTTTGTAATGGTCTTGTTTTATTAGCTGAGACTGCCCTCTACAGGATTAAAAGAGGAATTACATCAAGTATGAAAGTAACTGAAGCCGTTGTTGAAACCATTAGAAACATAACAAATACTTTTTTTTTATGTTTTCATTGTAGCATTCAATCATTTCTATGGGACACATTTTAACGCTAAAGTATTAATCATTAATATGTTCAAATGCACCTTATATTGAAGTCTAATAATCAAATTGTATTATTGTTATTTCTAAAGCACCACCACACTGGTTTATGGTAAAAGAAAAACATATTAAAAGGACACTCAAGTCAAAACTTGTAAACTTGTATGATTCAGATAGAACAGCAAATTTAAACAACTTTCCAATTTACTTCCATTAACCAACTGTGCACACTCTTTTTATATTTACACTTTTTGAGTCACCAGCTCCTACTGAGCGTGTGCAAGAATTCACAGAATATACGTATATGCATTTGTGATTGGCTGATTGCTATCACATGGTACAGAAGAAGTAGAAATAGACAGCTTGATATCATAATTTAGACAAAACATACAATTTTAAAATAGTTTCCGATTTACTTTAGTTATCAAATTGGCTTCGTTCTCATGGTATTCTTTGTTGAGGAGATATCTATATAGGTAGTGTGCACATCTCTGGAGCACTTAATGGCAGGAAACAGTGCTGCCATCTAGTGTTCAACACATGTGCACACCCCTGAGCTTTACTTCCTACTTTTAAACACTGGATAACAAGACAAATAAGAAAATTTGATAATAGAGCATAAAACAACTTTCTAATTTATTTCTATCTGAATTATGAATGAAAATCTTTGGGTTTATGTCCCTTTAAATAGTGTGTATGTAATAGCAGGTTTGCAATCTCACTTAATTAAAGGGACACTGAACCCAAATTTTTCTTTCATGTTTCAGATAGAGCATGCAATTTTAAGCAACTTTCTATTTTACTCCTATTATAAAATTTTCTTCATTCTCTTGGTATCTTTATTTGAAAAGCAAGAATGTAAGTTTAAATGCCGGCCCATTTTTTGGTGAACAACCTGGGTTGTTCTTGCTGATTGGTGGATTCATTTAACCTACCAATAAACAAGTGCTGTCCAGAGTCTGAACTTAGATGCCTTTTTCAAATAAAGATAGCAAGAGAATGAAGAAAAATTGATAATAGGAGTAAAGAAAGTTGCTTAAAATTGCATGCTCTATCTGAATCACGAAAGAAAAAAACTGGGTTCAGTGTCCCTTTAAGGGCTTTATTATGAGCTTAATAGTTTGTAGTGAGAAAGGGAATCTAGTTACAGAACACAGGAGAACTAACTCTGAATATCTCTTACAGAGTTCCCATAGTAGAAAACACTTTTATACACAAAGAAAAAATAGTGTGTAGTGTGTTTTAGAGACCTTTTACAATGTATTAACGCTTTATAAAAAAAAGATATTAATTTGTTGTGTTTTTTTTTTTATTATTATTAGCAGACTTATAGAGGCGAATCCCTGGCAGTTAATAAGAATGAATACTGCAGTATGCAACATAGAACTCCAACACAATAAATTTAAACATACGTTTACTTAACCCTTTTCAAGCAAAAAACGGAATTCATGCTTACCTGATAAATTTCTTTCTTTCTTGACATGGTGAGTCCATGGATCATCTAATTACTATTGGGAATATCACTCCTGCCCAGCAGGAGGCGGCAAAGAGCACCACAGCAAAGCTGTTAAATATCACCTCCCTTCCCTCCAACCCCAGTCATTTGACCGAAGCAAAGGAGAGAAAAAAAGCAACAAGGTGCAGAGGTATCTAAAGTTTATAAATAAATAAAAAATTGTCCTTAAAGGGCCATTATACACTCATTTTTTCTTTGCATAAATGGTTTGTAGATGATCTATTTATAAAGCCCATAAAGTTTTTTTGTTTTTTTTTAATGTATAATTTTGCTTATTTTTAAAGAACATTGCTCTGATTTTCAGACTCCTAACCAAGCCCCAAAGTTTTATTTGAATACCGTCAGCTACCTTCTCCAGCTTGCTCCTGTTTGTGTAAAGGGTCTTTTCATATGCAATAGAAGGGGGAGGAGGGGGGGAGTGTCTTATTTGCCACTTGCAGTGGGCTTTCCAACTACCTTTTCAACAGAGCTAAACTGAAAGCTTCTAAGTACGTTTTTAAACCATTTTATACTGTATTTTTATATCAATATCTGTGCATCTTATTCTTTATAGTAGTGTCTATTACATGCAGTTATATGAAAATGAGTGTATACTGTCTCTTTAAGAAAAAAGGGCGGGCCGTGGACTCACCGTGTCAAGAAAGAAATACATTTATCAGGTAAGCATAAATTTTGTTTTCTTTCTAATGACACCATGAGTACACGGATCATCTAATTGCTATTGCGAATCGATACCCAAGCTAGAGTACACAGATGATAAGGGAGGGACAAGACAGGGAACCTAAATTGAAGGCACCACTGCTTGAAGAACCTTTTTTCCAAAAGAAGCCTCAGCAGAGGCAAAAGTATCAAATTTATAGAATTTTGAAAAAGTGTGAAGAGAGGACCAAGTTGCTGCCTTGCAAACCTGTTCCACAGAAGCTTCATTTTTGAATACCCATGAAGAGGAAACAGCCCTTGTAGAATGAGCCGTAACTCTCTCAGGAGGCTGCTGTCCAGCAGTCTCATAGGCAAAGCGAATGATACTCTTCAGCCACAAAGAAAGAGAAGTAGCCGTAGCTTACTGCCCCTTACGTTTCCCAGAGAAGACCACAAACAAAGCAGAAGACTAACGAAAATCCTTAGTCGCCTGTAAATAGAATTTCAATGCACGCACCATGTCTAGATTGTGTAGCAGACGGTCCTTCTGAGAAGAAGGTTTAGGACACAAGGAAGGAACAACAATCTCCTGATTAATGTTCCGATCTGAGACCACTTTAGGGAGAAACCCTTAGTATGCAAAACTACCTTATCCGAATGAAAAATAAGGTAAGGAGACTCATACTGTAATGCCGAGAGCTCTGAATCTCTACGAGCAGATGAAATAGCAAGAAGAAACAACCTAGTTCTTAAAGTTCTTCAACAGGCTCCGTTTGATCCTATGCATTCCTTAGATATTAAGTTGTTATCTTGGAAAGTTTTAAGACTCCAGGGAGGAGTAACCGGCTTAAACACAGGCCTGATCCTGACAAAACAATTGTACGTCTGGGACGTCCGCCAGTCATTTATGTAACAAAATAGACAAGGCAGATATTTGACCCTTTAGGGAACTTGTCGATAAACCCTTCTCCAAATCTACTTGGAGAAAAGACAGAATTCTAGGAATCCAAACTCTACTCCAAGAGTAGCCTTTGGATTCACACCAATACAGATATTTATGCCATATCCTATGGTAAATCTTTCTATTCACAGGCTTACGAGCCTGAATCATGGTCTCAATGACCGATTCTGAAAATCCACGCTTAGATAAAATTAAGCGTTCAATCTCCAAGCAGTCAGCTTCAGAGAAACTAGATTTGGATGGGCCCTTGAAGTAGAAGGTCCCATCTCAACGGAAGTCTCCAAGGTGAAAGATATGACATCTCCACCAGGTCTGCATACCAAATCCTGCGAGGCCACCCGGTGCAATGAGGATCACTGACGCCCTCTCCTGTTTGATTCGAGCAATGACCCGAGGTAGAAGAGCGAACAGGGGAAATAGATATGCGAGACTGAAATTCCACGGTACCGCTAAAGCGTCTATCAGTACAGCCTGAGGGTCCCTTGACCTTGACCGTAACTCGGGAGCTTGGCATTCTGCCGAGATGCCATGAGATCCAGTTCCGGCTGTCCCCATTTGAGAATCAAGCTGAATAATACATCCGGATGGAGTTCCCACTCCCCCAGGTGAAAAGTCTGTCTGGTCAGAAAATCTGCCTCCCAGTTGTCCACTCCTGGGATGTGGATTGCCGATAGATAGCAGTTGTGGGTCTCCGCCACTGAATTATCTTGGCTACCTCTGTCATGGCCAAGGAACTCCGAGTTCCCCCCTGATGGTTGATGTAAGCCACTGAAGTTATGATCAACCGGGCTGAGGCTAACTGAGGTCAGGCCAGAAGAGCATTGTAGATTGCACTCAGCTCCAGAATGTTTATGGGTAGAACAGACGCCGACCGAGTCCATGTTCCCTGAGCCTTTAGAGAACCCCAGACTGCTCCCCATCCCAGTAGGCTGGTGTCTGTTGTCACAATCACCCAGGTGGGTCTGCGGAAGCAGGTTCCCTGGGATAGATGATCCTGAAACAACCACTAAAGAAGGGAATCCCTTGTCTCCTGCTCCAGATGTAATTGTGGAAACAGATTTGCATAATCTCCATTCCACTGCCTGAGCATGCATAACTGCAGAGGTTTGAGGTGGAAACGGGCAAACGGGATGATGTACATAGCCGCTACCATCAGACCGATTACCTCCATACATTGAGCCACTGATGGCCGAGGAGAGGACTGAAGTGCTAGACAAAGAATCGAAAATCTTTAATTTCTCTGACTTCTGTCAGAAATATTTTCATTGATAAGGAATCTATTATGGTTCCAAAGAAAACTACCCTTGTAGTTGGAACCAAGGAACCCTTTTCCAAATTCACCTTCCATCCCTGAGATCACAGGAAGGATAACAACATTTCCATGTGAGATTTTGCTTGTTGAAAGGATGGCGCCTGAACCAGAATGTTGTCCAGATAAGGCGCCACTGCAATGCCCCGCAATCGAGCACCGCCAACAGGGAATCCCAGAACCTTTGAAAACATTCTGGGAGCTGTGCCAAGGCCCAAATGAAGAGCCACAAACTGAAGTGTTTGTCTAGAAATGCGAACCTCAGAAACTTGTGATGGTCCTTGTGGATGGGAACATGCAGGTACGCGTCCTTCCAAATCTACCGTTGTCATAAATTGACCCCTTTTGAAACCAAGGGAAGAATGGAACAAATAGTTTCCATCTTGAAGGACGGTACTCTGGAGGAATTTGTTTGGACTTTTGAGATCTAAAATTGGTCTGAAGGATCCCTCTTTTTTTGGGAACCACGAACAGATGCATTGGAACAGGAACTATCACTCACAGGCGGAAAGGTCCCGAACACAGTAAGAACGCCTCTCTTTTTATCTGGTCTACAGATAATCTTGAAAGCAGAAACCTGCCCCTGGGAGGAAAGGTCTTGAACTCTAGAACAAAATGTCCACCGCCCAGGGATCGTGAACAATCCCGAACCCCCAAGCCCCTGAGCGAAGAAGGAAAGTATGCCCCCACAAGATCCGGTCCCCGGATCAGGGGCAGGGCCCTTCATGCTGCTTTTTAGTCAATAGCGGGCTTCTTGGATTGTTTTCCGTTGTTCCAAGATTTGTTGGGCCTCCAGAAAGGCTTGGACTGTTCCTGTTTGGAAGAAGGAGAGGAAGTTTACCCTTGAAGTTTCGAAAGGAACAGAAATTGCTCTGACGTCCCTTCTGCTTATTCCTCTTATCCTGAGGGAGGAATGGCCCTTTCCTCTCGTATGTCAGATAATATTTCCATTAATCCCGGCCCAAACAAGGGCCTTTCCCTTCGTAAGGGATCGCCAAAAGCTTAGACTTAGATGACACATTCGCAGACCAAGATTTTAACCATAAAGCTCTGCGGGTCAGCACCAGCAAAACCGAAATTTTTGCTCCCAGTTTAATAAACTGTAGGGAAGCATCTGTAATAAAGGAATTGGCCAACTTAAGAGCCTTGATCCTATCCTGGATCTTTTCAAAAGCTTAGACTTAGATGACACATCCGCAGACCAAGATTTTAACCATAAAGCTCTGCGGGCCAGCACAGCAAAACCGGAATTTTTGCTCCCCAGTTTAATAACCTGTAGGGAAGCATCTGGTAATAAAGGAATTGGTCAACTTAAGAGCCTTGATCCTATCCTGGATCTCTTCAAGGGGTGTGTCTGTCCAAATAGAATCAGACAACGCATCAAACTAGTATGCTGCGCACTAGTGACGTAGCGATACACACCGCAGGTTGCCATTGTAAACCTGGTGTTACATACATTTTTCTTGAGTAACCCTTCTAATTTCTTGTCCAATAGGATCTTTAAAGAACAACTTTCCTCTATGGGAATAGTGGTCCTCTTAACTAGCGTGGAAATTGCCCCTTCCACCTTGGGTACCATCTGCCAAGACTTCTTGATAGAGTCTGCTAGTAGAAACATCTTCTTAAATATAGGGATAGAGGAAAAAGGGATACCTGTGGTCTCTCCCATTCCCTATCAATAATCTCTGTAGCTCGATCTGGTACAGGAAAAACCTCCACCAGGAAGGTACATCAAAATATTTGTTTATTTTACTAGACTTCTTAGGATTGACTACAACAGTAGTGTTGGAGTCGTCCAAGGTAGCCAAAACCTCCTTAAGTAACAAACAGAGGTGTTCTAGCTTAAACCTGAAGGATACAACTTCAGTATCAGCAGAAGTAATTAGACTTTCTGAGATTTCACCCTCAGATGCTACTGAAATATCTTCCTCCTCAGATTTTTGGGAGGGGGCAATTGGAATAGCAACGACTGTGTCAGCAACCTTACCTACTGATTGTTTACATTCCCTCTTGCGCTTTCCCTGCAGCATGGGAAAAGCAGACAACGCATCAGAAACCGCAGAGGACATGCGGGAAGCGATGCCTTGCAACGTAACTCCAGGTGGCTAAGAGAGGAAGCGCAGGGCACTGGATGTGTGGAAGATAAATTTTGGGACATTTGAGGAGGAAAGTTGCGGCATATCTTGTACATTGCCTGAAGACTCCTGAACAGCATCCGCCTAGACAATGTTGGCTCAGAAAAAAAGTCTATCCGAACTGTAAAGTTCTCTTCAATACATGAGAACAGAAAGGGATTGGGTGGTTCCACATTAGCATCAAATCATAAAGAACATGTAACATTCTTGCAGGGCCTCTTGGTCCATCTTTTTCCCCCAATAAACAGAATAAATAGATAAACAAACTGATATTTTATTAGAAAATTACCCCACAAAAAAATCATTTACTGTTCCTTTAAATTTTAAAATGATACTGAATTTATTTGCAACCAAAATAATAAGTTATTACAGAAAACTCACTCCGGACAACCTCTACATACTCAGCTTAGCTTTGCTGAGGTTCTTACCTGCCTGACACCGGAGTGAATATTATGCTAGACGAACCGGACTCAACTTCTATTTTTCTGTCAATTGAAGTCCGGTAACCGTAACACTATTAGTATCTGTGACAAAGCTTCTCCGCTCCGGAACACAGGAAGTGTATGGAAAAGAAGGCGCCGCAACAAAATTTTGCCGCCTCAGCTAACCCCGCCCATCGTGAGCGTTACAAGATTAACCTCCCATTCGGCCAAATGTATTGCAAAGCCGTCGGATATTAAAAAAGTAAAAAGACCACCTCTGAGCCTGATCTCCTTGTCCCCAGTGCCTGCCATTACTGCCCATAATAAAATTATCCCTAAGCCATAGGAGGATGTCATTTGTCCCAGTAGTACTTTTAAAGTGCCATCTTTTATTCTGTATACGTTCCCAGTAAAATAAAAAGTTAGCACTTACCTTGTAGAAATCTGCCCGACAGCAAGGCAGCTCACTAGGTTTTAGAGGCATGTTCCGCTCAAATGGACCTGTGGAAAAAATGCAAAGACTGAGTAATCTTACTCAGGCTTTTGAAGTTAGGGCAGCATTAAATATATGGGAGGCGCAGTGACGATTATACCCCACAAGTTCCCATTGCTTGAAAGCCACCACTGCTCTATCTGAAGAGACTGATATGGACTACGGCTACACCCTAGGACAAAGCAGCACAATCTTGTACTACTTAAAAATAATAAAATCTTGCTTGAAGAATCATCTTTCTAACACCTAAACTTTACCACTTCCTTGCTCTAACGTAGGCAAAGAGAATGACTGGGGTTGAGCGGAAGGGAGGTGATATTTAACAGCTTTGCTGTGGTGCTCTTTGCCGCCTCCTGCTGGGCAGGAGTGATATTCCCAATAGTAATTAGATGATCTGTGGACCTCACCGTGTCAATTAGAAAGAAAGACTCACTTTCTTATGCAGAAAAAAACAAGAATGTTTTGCTTACTGTGTGTCCTTGTTGATACCCCTTTTAAAAGAACGAGTCAACTCCAAAATGTTTTTGTTTAAAAAGATAGATAATTCCCCTTTTATTACCACTTCCCCAGTTTTGCGTATAACCAACACTGTTATAATAATACTTTTTACCTCTGTGGATTACCTTGTAACTAAGCATCTTCAGGACAGCACCCTGGTCACATGAGCTTTATTATTATCTATTAACTTGCTTTAAAGCTGTGTTGTGCACAACCCACGAGCGTGAGCACATATCTATATGGCCCACATGAACTAGCAGTCTCTTGTTGTGAAAAGCAAATACAAAAGCATGTGATTAAGGAGACTGACTATAGTGGCTTAGAAACAGGCAGAGATTTAGAGGTTAAATGTTATAAAGTATATTAATATAACAATGTTGTTGTGCAAAGCTGGGGAATGGATAGTAAAGGGGTTATCTATCTTTTTAAACATTAACAATTTTAGTGTTGACTGTCCCTTTAAGTGCTGAGCTGGAAAGCTCTTTGTAACCTGTTCTCAGTATACAGCAAGTTCATAGGTGTCAGCGTGAGTGTTGATGAAACAGGGAGACGAATATAAAACCCTCATACTGTAGTGAGTTTCCCAGCTGTAAGTGAATAAATGGCACCTAGGATTTTTCCTTTTCCCTGGAGCAGGGATAAGGCCGCTTCTCTTGCATAAAACATTAAACCAGCTTTATTCTGTAACCCCCACAAATAGAATATGTTTTTGTTCCCTGGTATAAATCAGCTGTATTTGGCAAACGTTTATTGCTATTAGATTCAGTGCAGAAATCGCTAAGGACCAGTCTTCATGCGCTGCCCTTTCTCTCCCTCTCATGTCATTTTTTTGTGTTCCGTTTGAGGATTCCAGGCCACATATGTTCTAAAAATGTCCCTTGCTAAGTGCAGTGTGGGTGGGCGGGTGAAGGTGGGGCGTCATCTTAACAGGTACAAATTCACAGGAATCACTGAGGCACGGCATTAGGGAATGTGCAGAAATAGGATATAAATGATCTGCAATTGCAGGTGCGTCCACCACAGAAGCCACCAATACAAGAGATACGCATGCACACTCTGAAAGTGCCAGGGAACATTAATAGTTATAAATCCATTTAATTGCAAAGGCTATTTATTGGTGGTTATATTGCAGTTTAATCGCCTTGTTAATGCACTGATGTTTTCCATGAGGATTCAGACTGCAGACTAAAGGCACAACGGGAATCAGGGACAGACATGACGAGACTTCTGCCGAGGGGAGATCCTGTGTCCCAGGCCTTCACGGTGCACACAAATACGGTGTTTGAAAAAAGTATTGTAGATAAATAAACGTTCACATTTATGGGACCATCGTTTTCTCTAGGTAGCTATAGAGAGGACAAAGGGGTGTCTTCCATCAGTCATCCTACAAATTCAGAAGAAAACAAAAATAAAATTACACATGACTCTCCGGATATCCTCCTTATCATATGCAAATCTGGCTCTGCTTTCACATCTTATCTTAATGCCCTAGCGATTAAACATGGCTGGCAGTACGCATTTCGTAGGCATTGTGCTGCAGTGCTCTTTAGTGGCCAAGGAGGTAATAAAGACGATGATACTACAACATCATACAGTGCAGGGGAGCACCATTTTTTTATATGAAGGAGACAGTCCCCTAATGGGTGGAATTGTCCTGAGCCCACATTACTTTACACTCAACGTAAGCTAAACAAATATTAGATCTAATCATATGTTTTGTTAAAGGGTTATATATTAGTTTCTATTAATAAATTATATACTATTGAACTTTGTAAAAGAAAAGGGACATTTTGATTTAAACTTTCTACAATCTGATTCATTAGAAAATAAATTTGGTACATAAGCGATCCTAGATAAATATGCATTGAAAGCCTACTCGGGAGTCACAAGCATTGCAGTTCTTAAGCAGGGAACTACTGGTGAGCCAATTAGAAATGGCAGTCACACATACCCACCAAGTCACTTGTTGGCATTGCTTTATTGTCTGTGCCTCCTGAGCAAGGTTTACCCATGTGTTAACCTCTATGTGGGGCTATATAGTTAATTAGGGTCATCAATACAAAAATAAGATGGATTAAATAATTGGATGCATATCATTTTGTATTGGAACATCCCTGTAATTTTATAGTTAGCTTGGTCCCTGATCATGCAAAGCTTTATAAGATAACTATCTTGTACAGTATGTGACAACCAGTGCTGGGATTGGAGGATGGATGTCACATGGCAGAAACTTGCCATGCTACCAGGCCTTACTGCTCGCGTTTTTGTACCAACTGAAGTCATTTTAATAGTTTTATCAGATGTTTGTAATATCAGAGATGCCCATATGACATGAAAGATGAAGATAACATTTAAACACTGCTTATAATGTGATTAACGTTTTCTGTAGCACCTAATGAGTTAAGATGTGTTTGTGGCTGACTGTGCAAGGATTTATAATATTTCTCACCATTGGTATGTCCTGCAGGCCGCCTGAACTCTGCCCGGTTGTTTCGTTATACGGTATCGTAGAAAAACCCACAAAGACTACACCAATCACAATCATATAGTGAACACGGACAAGGATCTATCCACAAACATAGCGTTGGAGCTGTTCTGGGGGTAATAACTTGGTAACCCTAAATGTAAAGAAAAGCACCATAATTACATCAGTAATAAACAAAAGAGTGTCATTACTCCCACACAACTTCATCCGGAGATGTACCACTGTGTATAAAACATGTCTGCTTAATAACAGGCTCGAACTTGTGCAGCGCCCTCTCTAACTCAAGGACAGTGACGTCAGAATGACATTTCACAATTCAGATAGAAACTTTGTAATTCTTAACAACTTTCCAATTCATATCTATGATCTCATTTCTTTTCACTTCTGGTGAACTACCTGAATGAATCTGGTGAGTCAATGACAAAGACATAGTGTAGCCCAGCAAGCTCCCAGCAGGTGCATTTCTGCTCCTGAGCTCACCTCTCTTCAACAAAGGATAACAAAAAAAAATTGCTATAGAAGTAAAGTTGTTGACTTTTGATTCATACAGAGCATACAATGTTAATTCTAACTACTGTAATTGTGACTTTACTGCAGCTAATAATGAAGCAGTTGGAAGAATTTGATCGGCAGTAATTTGCATTAATATCACTTGACATAAAAACCAACAATTAACAACTTTTCATTTACTTCTTTTTATCCAACTTGCTTCATTCTCTTGGTAGCCTTTGTTGACGGAGCAGCACTGCACTACTGGGAGCTGAACAAACGGGTTGAGCCAATGACAAGTGGGATTATAGTACAGCCACCACTCAGCAGCTAGCTCACAGTAGTGCATTGCTGCTCCTGAAGCCTATTAAAGGGCTAGATTACAAGTGGAGCACTAATTTAGCACCGTCTGCAAACGGGCAAATTTACTCATTTGCGGACGAGCGATAAATAACCAGCCATTAGAAGTGGCTGGTATGCTTTACCTGGAAGCTTGCGTAGCAATTAGCGCTTATAAAATTAACCACCAGATCAGATCTCTGGTTAATTTTGAAAAATGGCCCCAAATGCCCCTAAACTTATATGTTAGCATTTAAAAAAAACTGCACTTAGCAGTTTTTCGGGGGCTAAAGTTGGTGGGATGAGGGGTGTTAGAGAAAAAAACATGCACTGAAGAGGTGCTTTTACATTGCGGTCTATGGGGATACTGGGTTGTTCCCTGTAAATATATATTTATGTGGAACGATTATTATACACATATATATTTTATTTACAATCTGCCGCCAATCGCTCCTTCGTGGCGCAAGTTCTCATGCCGTGTCTCACAACATAAGAATGAGGCTCCCATTGGAGCATATGGAAGTATGCTGTTGTGAGCGCAAGGCTTATGTGAAATGCGAACCTTATCTATAACAACAGCGCACATTTAGTACGCTGGGATTACAAAGTGGAGCACATATATCGCTTTTAGTGAAAGCAATATTTTTGCGCGTCCACTTATAATCTTGCCCTAAATGTAGCCACCAAGCAGCAAGCGCTACCCAGGGAATTGAACCATAAAATGGGCCAGCTCCTAACTTTACATTCCTAGCTGTTTAAAAATAATGATACAGAGAGAGCAAAGGACAAATTGATAATCGGAGTAAATTAGAAAGTTGCTTAAGAAATTGATGCTCTATACGATTCATTAAATCATTTTTTGTTGTTTCATTTCCCTTTAAGCAAAGTTAGAAAAAACATCTGATCAGAAAACTTCCCATCTCTGCTATTGTGTAAACGCCAAATCAGATGGTGAAGTCGTCTTTTAAAACCAACTTGCATATCCAAAGTCTGCTGAAGTTATTAAACAAGAGCAGTCAGAAGCATAGCAAGTCCTACAAATGACTGACTTGCAAACAACTTAAAGGGACATGAAACCCACATTTTTTCTTTCAAGATTCAGGTAGAGCATGTGATTTAAGCAACTTTCTGATTTACTCCTATAATCAAATGTTCTTCATTCTCTTGGTATCTTTATTTGAAAAAGCAGGAATATAAGCTTAGGAGCCAGCCCATTTTTTATTCTGCACCCTGGGTAGTGCTTGCAGATTGATGGATACATTTATTTTCTATGCAGGAAGCTTGCAATGCATTACAGTGTATTTCCACTAACTTGTTATACCAGCTGCAGAGCATACAATGTATGAGCAATTGCTCCTTTGTGTTTATTTTTGTATTTGAAATAGCTGGGGGGTTTATTTGAAACCACATCCCATCAAAATGCATCAAGCATGGGTCAAACATGCAGGAAAATTAGATTTCCTTATTTTATCACGTTCTATACACACACATGCTTCTTTATAGTAGTCTCTGTAAACCAAAATACTTAATACATAAAATGTTATTTTTCAATTGTTTTCTCTCTCTCTTCTACCTCATAATTGGGGAGTGTATTTCTAGAGGTGAATTCAGAGGTTCATGATGCCTTTGAATGCAGGAAGAAGTCGCCCCCTCACAGTGTTCAGCTGTTTTCTAAACTGAATTCTTCTTGACAATCTGAATTTGCACAAATCTTAGTGTGTTGCATTTTCACAAGCAGAAATGCCTGCCCAAGCCGAACGCTGGTAGTGGTGCACATTCTTCCGTATTTGGAGGCATCCAAAACCTATGAATGCCCATGTCTAGTAATTTATTCTGCTGGCTACTGTTTACACAAGCTTTTTTCTAACTAATACTTATTTATAGAAACTTTCAGTATAGGTAACGATACCACAGGAAAAAGCAGCTATTTCAAATGCAGAAATACATAAAAGGAACTATTTGTAAACAATTTAAAACACTCCAACAAGTAAAATGGATCATTGGGAAACAGATTAAAGGGGAAACATGTAGGGTAAACTGTCCCTTTAAGTGCTTACATATACTATTTATATATAAATTACTTTAGTACAGCCGGTGTCACTATTGTTCAATAACAAAATGTTTAGTTTGGAAATAAATGAGGTTAAAAACACTACCATCTAACTTAACCACATTTTTCATTTTACACAGTTATTTATTTACATTTAAATTGCTTATTGCTGAAAAGCTTTGCTTGGGAAAACATGATACAGCTTTTGTAATGATGACCGTTCAGGAACACGAGTGGCACAAAATAACTGGGTAAATGCTGTGAGTACCAATAGCAACACCCGGTATAAATATATTGTACTAAAAAAACGCTCTGTGTCCAGCTGCACTTACCGTTCTCATCATCTCCTACGTCCAGCACAGAGGGCCCATTCTGCACCTCTGCTCGTGGGGTAAGGGGGGCTACTGTGTTCCTTGTGACGGAGGTGGTGGTTCGCTGTGCTTGTTATAAAGGCACTGGTGGTGATGGCTGGCCATCCATATGGTATAGGAGGAGACGCGGCAGTGGTGTGTGTGGTGTCTGCTGGGGGCTCTGGTGCTGGAAAGTGGTGATGCTGGAGTAACTCTGCAATGACATCTCTGTGATCGCTGTCCAAGGTCTCTAAAGGATCAAAATAAATAGGAAAACTATGGAATAAAATAAACATTGTTCAAGAACTAAAAAACAGCTACAAATCTATAAGGATACTACTACTTTGTGCTTTTATTTCTGGGATATAAGCAACTTAACCCTTTGAGTGCTAAGCACTTTCCCACCTGGGTGCTAAGGTGATTGAAGTTTTTTTTTTTTTTTTTAGTTTTTTTTTTTAACTTTTATATTTTTTTTCAGATCCCCAAGACTTACACAATTGGAAAGGTTAGGTGATTACCTTTCCAATTGTGGGTCTTGGGGGTCTGTAGCTGGTTAGATGCCTGAGATACAGCGTCTAAGCAGCATGCCCCCTTTCCCTATACTTGGTATTGTCACTTGTTAATAAAGTTGCGCGGTGACTTCATCACGTCATTGCGCGTGACCGTTACCGCGCAAAATATGTGAAGCCCCGGCGATGCCTGTCACTTCATAGGCACGATCGCCGGGGTAAGAGCGGGTGGGATGCCCCCAGATCTCCCCTCAATGTGGGAGAGTGCTAGCGACGGCTCTGAGCCCGTCGTCCAGCACCAAGTGGGAAACTCTGTGACGGCTCAGAGCCGTCGTTAGCACTCAAGGGGTTAAAGGACATGAAACCCCAAATAAATGTATTTCATGATTATAATATAGCGTAATTAAGACAACTATCTAGTTTACTTCTATTGTCTAATTTGCTTTGTAGCTTCCTGTTGGTGCAATGCTGCTCCCTTCAACACAAAATGATATCAAGAGAATAAAGCAAATTTGCTAATTGAAGTAAATTAGAAATTTGTTTATAATTGTATGATCTTTCTGAAAGAAAAAATGTGGGTTTCATGCCCCTTTAAAGAGACGCTAACATAATACTTTGTCTCCATTCAAACAAATCTGCCCAACAATCAATATTTTAAACAGATGATTAAGTTGCTCATCCTTAAAGGACAATTTACTTTAAAATTGTTTTCCCCGAATCTGTTTCAATGACTTGTTAAAGTAGATGCAGAGGATACAACATACAGGAAATTGCTCCTTTAGTTTTTGTTTGAATTGAAATAGCTATTTGAAGCCTCAAATCTACTGTTCACAAGAACATACCCCATATAAATGGGCGGAGTTTGCAGAAGAAGCCAACCTCTTAATCTTATCTCTATGGCTATATACAATGGCCAATACTTTAGAGCTATTGAAAAACAAAATTTATGCTTACCTGATAAATTATTTTCTTTCCTGGGATGGAGAGTCAACAAATCCAATTAATTACTAGTGGGAATTCAACTCCTGGCCACCAATAATAATACGGAAAGAGAAGCGACACAAAGGGTATAGAGGTTCCTGAAGATTAGTAAAAGACAAAAGCTTTCTAAAAAATTTAAATAAGGGAGGGGTGAGGACTCTCCATTCCAGGAAAGAAAATAATTTATCAGGTAAGCATAAATTTTGTTTTTCTTTCCAATAGTATGGAGAGTCCACAAATCCATTAATTTACTAGTGGGAACCAATACCCAAGCTAGAGGACACAGAATGGAAGGAGGGAGAACAAGACAGGCAGACCTAAACAGAAGGCACCACCACATGAAGAACCTTTCTCCCAAAAGAAGCCTCAGCTAAGGCAAAAACATTGAATTTGTAGAATTTGGAAAAGGTATGCAATGATGACCAAGTGGCCACCTTGCAGATTTGTTCCATCGAAGCCTCATTTTAAAGGCCCAGGAATGGAATGGAGTGGAATGAGCCGTAATACTCTCAGAAGGCTGTGTACAGCTATCTCATAAGCCAACGGAATAACACTTCTCAACCAAAAGAAAGAGTAGTAGAAGTGGCCTTCTGTCCTTTACATTTACCAGAAAACACAAAAAGGGCATTAGATTGCCGAAAATCCCTAGTAGCTTGCAGATAGAACTTCAAAGCACACACTACATCCAAGTTTATGTAACAGATGTTCCTTATGAGAAGAAGGATTAGGGCAAAATGAGGGAAACGACAATTTCCTGATTGATATTGCGGTCCGAAACCACCTTAAGAAGAAATCCCAATTTAGTAAGAAGGACTGCCTTATCCACATGGAAAATAAGATATGGGGGATCACACTGTAGAGCCGAAAGCTCCAATACTCTACGAGCAGATGAAATAGCTAGAAGAAACAAAATCTTCCAAGACAAAAACTTAATATCAACAGAGAGTATAGACTCAAACGGAGCCTGCTGCAGAACCCAAAGAACAAGATAAGGGTCCAAGGAGGAGCAACAGGTTGAAACACAGGCCTAATTCTGACCAAGGCCTGAACAAAAGATTGAATATCTGGTAAGTCGGCAAGACGTCTATTCAAAAGAATCAAAAGGCCAGAAATCCGACCCTTCAGAGTACTGACTGACAACCCTTCTTCAGGCACTCCTGAAGTAAGGACAGAATGCGGGAAACCTTCACCTTGCTCCAAGGGAATCCCCTAGATTTGCACCAGAAAAGGTAGTTACGCTACACTTTATGGTAAATCTTGCGAGTTACCGACATACGAGTCTGAATCATGGTATTAATAACTCTTCTCTGAAAACCCACATCTAGACAAGACTAGGCGTTCAGCAGAATCTAGGTTTGGGATGATAGAAAAGGGACACTGAGTAGAAGGTCCTTCCTTAGAGGTAAATGTCCACAGGGAAAAGGACGACATCTTCACCAGATCCGCAAACCAAATCTGCGAGGCCAGGGCTGGAGGCAATTAGAATCACAGGAGTCCTGCCCCTGTTTGATCCAGGCTATTCACCCGATAGAGGAGGGCAAACGGAGGGAAACAGGTTAAATTAGGCCGAAGTCCCATGGACATTTAGAGCCCTAATCATGTATGTAAATATATATTATACTTTAATGCAATAGGTATGCAGTATGCACAGTGCCAATAATGTAAATATTTACTTGTCAGTATATCCAATAAATATGCATGATTACTTTTGTGAAGTTGCGATCCAGCTAATGTAGCACTAGTTTTGTATACTTAATAATTATACCTGGTATAACCAAGGTTGAACATTGTACTACATATTTATTGCAATTACCCAATGAATAGGCGATCTCCAGAATTTGCATAAGTGAGTGTGACGCTAAGTAAACTTAAGCTGTGTCTATACTTGTATTGTGAGGTTTCTATAGGCTAAATATTGGACCAATGGGAGGACAGGAAGCCCTACAAGAAGGGCGGGGTTGTTTTTACTTTTTATTCAGCTAAAAATTACGGCCACGAGCCGAAATGCATCAGCTGTTCATCCTTCCTCCCATTGGTATACCAAGTATGGAGCTATATTTTGAACAAACTATTGTAGCATTTATGTAATCAATAAAGCTACTTGACATCCGTGACCGGGTGCTCCCACTTGTTCTTATTTACTTATTTTGAAGTCCCATGGAACCTGCCAGAGTGTCGACCAGAGCTGCTTGCGGATTCCTTGATCTTGATACGTATTTGGAAGTTTGGCATTTAGACGAGACACCATCAGGGTCACAACTTTGGAATTCCCCACCTGAGAGTTATCATCAAGAATACACCCGGATGAAAAACCCACTCCCCTGGATGAAAAGTCTGCCTGCTCAGGTAATCCGCTTCCCAGTTGTCTACCCCAGGGATGTGGATGGCAGAAATGTGACAGTTGTGAGACTCTGCCCACTGAAGAACACAAGTCACCTCCTTCATGGCTGAAGAACTTCGAGTTCCTCCCTGGTGGCTGATATACACCACCAAAGTAATGTTGTCCGATTTAAATCTGATAAACTCAGTTGAGGCCAAGCTATCAGGAGCATTGAAGATTGTTCTCAACTCTAGGATATTTATTAGGAGGGCAGACTCCTCCTGAGTCCAAACTCCCTGAGCTCTTAAGGGACCCCAAACTGCACCCCAGCCCGAAAGGCTGGTGTCCATAGTCACAATCTCCCACAATGGTCTCAGGAAGCATGTGCCCTGGGACAGATGGTCTTGAGATAGCCACCAGGACAGGATTCCCTCGTCCTGATGTCTAAGACTATGCTCTGAGAGAGGTCCGAGTGGTCTCTGTTCCATTGTCTGAGCATGCATAACTGTAGAGGTCTCAGATGGAAATGAGCAAAAGGAATAATGTCCATGGCAGCCACCATTAGACCAATTACTTCCATACACCGAGCCACTGATGGATGGACAGAGGACTGAAGAGAAAGACAGGCAGTAAGAAGTTTGGATTTTTTGACCTCCGTCAAGAAAATCTTCATGGAGATCGAGTCTATGATCGTCCCCAAAAAACATACCCTGGTATTTGGCACCAAGGAACTCTTTTCCAGATTCACCTTCCACCCATGAGAGCGGAGAATCGACAACAGAGAATCCGTATGTGATCTTGATAAATGAAAAGATGGTGCCTGAACGAAGATATCGTCCAGGTACGGTGCCACTGCAATTCCTTGAGATCTGGTCACTGCCAAAAGGGCCCCTAGAAGCTTCGTAAAGATTGAGGGGCAGTGGCTAGGCCGAAAGGACGGGCTACAAATTGGAAGTGTTTGTCCAAAAAGGCAAACAGCAGGAATTGGAAATGTTCCCTGTGTATAGGAACATGTAGATATGTGTCCTTCTGGTCGATGGTAGTCATGAACTGACCCTCCTGAACTAAAGGGAGATAGAACAGATAGTCTCCATTTTGAAGAACGGAACCTTGAGAAATTGTTGAGGACACTTGAGGTCTAAGATGGGTCAAAATGTTCCCTCTTTTTTGGGAACTACGAATAGGTTGGAATAGAATCCCTGACCCCGTTCCACCATAGGAACTGGTACAATCACTCCTAGAGAAAATAGGTCCTTGACACAGTTTAAGTAAGCTTCTCTTTGTATCTGGTTTGCAAATAATTTTGACAGGATAAATCTGCCTCTGGGAGGACAAGATTTGAATCCTATCCTGTACCCTTGGGAGACTACTTCCACAGCCCAAGGATCGGGAACGTCCCAAATCCAAGCCTGCTGAAAGAAGGAAAGTCTGCCCCCTACTTGATCCGACACTGGATCAGGAGCGGACCCTTCATGCTGATTTGTTCTCAGAGGAAGGCTTCTTGGATTGCTTACCCTAATTCCAAGGTGGGTTAGACCTCTATGAGGTTTTGGCTTGCTCAGGTTTGGAAGAAGAGGCGGATTTTTGTCCCTTGAAGTTGCAAAAGGAACGAAAATTAGAAGTTTGTCAACCTCTGGGTCTACCCTTCTTTTCCTGTGGCAGAAAAGCTCCCTTTCTACCTGTGACCGTGGAAATGATTTCAGCCAGACCAGGACCAAATAAAGTCTTACCCTTAAAGGGAAGAGATAGAAGTTTAGACTTGGATATCATGTCAGCAGACCAAGACTTGAGCCACAGGGCTCTGCGCGATAGACCAGCAAAGCTAGAAATCTTTGCACCCAAAAGGACTACTTGCATGCTGGCATCACAGATAAAGGTATTAGCCAGCTTTAAAGCCTTGATCCTGTCTTGGATCTCCTCTATTGTAGTTTCCTCCGAAACCAGATCTGATATGAAGTCGCACAAATATGAGGCAGCACCAGCAACTGCTGCGATAATAGCAACAGGTTGCCATTGTAGACTCTGGTAAAGATAGAAACATCTTCCTTGAGTAACGGAGATGCTCCAGCTTAAATCTAAAATTCACCTCCTCTGAGTCCGCTGTACTAGCTACAGCAGATTCAGAATCGGAAATCTCTCCCTCAGAAGCAACCGAGAAATGATCCTCCTCAGATAACTGAGATAGACTGACTAAGGCAGCCTTGGCAGGATCAGAACTACTTGACTTAGAAGTGTTCTTAGATTTTCTCTTTCTCTTACCTGAAATAGGCAAGGCACTCAGAGCTGCAGAAACTGCAGAGGTCAGGTGTGCAGCAAAATCACCTGGTAAATATGCACCCCCAGAAACTGATTGAGAGGAATTGCAGGGCACTGCTTGTGAAACTGCCAAAGACGGAGACGTCTGAGAAGAAAGTTGAAGCATGTCTTGGACAACAATATCCCGAGAGACAGATGGCTCTGAAAGGGTATCTTTATTTTTAGAGAGTAACATTTTATTCACACATGTGGAACAAAACTACAATACAAACATTTGTCAAAAGACATAGCTACATTTTTAACAGAATCCATAATGGTAAAATATTGGATCCCAGGAGTAATAAGTTTATAAGATCTATTATCCTATATAAAAAAATCCCTTAAACCACTCTTTGTCTAATTTAAACAAATATGGAGAAATGTAAAAGCAGGCACCGCTATAGCCCCATCCTTGCTGGGGAGACTCACCACTCTGGAGACACAGAAGACCAGTATTGAAACTGTAGAGGTCTGATTAAGAGCTATTTGTAGTAACAGCTCTGCAAATTACTATAGAAATCTCCTCGGTGAAAATCCCACTAATCCGTTTAGGATGAAACAGTCCCAACCACTCTGTATGATCGGAAACACTCTCTGTACACTCCGCTCTCCAAGTCGGCTGTAGAAAGTGAAGGCCGCTCGGACGGAATTTTTTTTTTTAGATGCAACATAGAAATAAAGCACGCAAATTACGCAGCTTTATACGGAGACCCCAGTGACAAAAAACTAGCCGTAGGGCATTTAGCCCAAAACATATAGGCTCACATTAAGGGCATAAATAAATATCACAGCCCAAGTGAAATAATCCCTCTCTCAGAATAAAAGGATAAAATTAACCCCTTCATTACTTTCTTATTCTCCCCTGCAGTATAGTTTGCTGACAGTGCTGCCCAGATTTGTATATCTACCAATAAAAGAGGTCATTAGTCCCCATTATATCCACTGAGGGAATTAACCCCCAAAAGTGCTGAATCCTTCTAACCTAGAAGGCAAAAGCACTTACCTGTGGATCCAGCTGCAGGGCAGGAACAGTCTCAGGTATGACAGACTCAGCCGACCTCTGAAAGGGACCTGCAGAAAAAGAAAAGCAGAGTAACCAACCCTAGTTTTCTATATAGGGGTAGCATACATGTTGGAAGTGAAGCAAGGACTACCTCGCCGTCTTTGGGAGGCCGGTGAGGTAGCTCAGTTGGTAAATGCCCTGACTACAAAAAAGCCCGTTTAAAAGATCCAAGGTCACAGGTTCAAATCCCGGCAGGGTAGACTCAGCCCTTCATCCTTCCGAGGTCGATAAAATGAGTACCATTAAATTGGGTAATAATAACAACTATTACTATTCAGCTGCCGATTTGGTTAATTCCGAGAGCGAGCGCTGAAAAAGCGCTTTAAGTCCCACTGGGAGAAAGACGATATACTGTATAAATACTGGTTATTATTATCTTCCAACTGCTAAACAGCCACCATACTCTTACTAAAGAGGATTACATGGACACAGCATAGCCCCAATCCTTGCTTGCAGGGAAACTACCCATAAAAGGATTAAATATCTTCAGACACCATCTTCGCACTTCCTCCTAATGTACAAGGCAAAGAATGACTGGGGGTTTATGGGAAATGGGAGTGATACAGCTTTGCTGGGGTGTTCTTTACCTCCTCCTGGTGGCCAGGTGTTGAATTCCCACTAGTAATTGAATGGATTTGTGGACTCTCCATGCCATTGAAAGAAAGGAACATTTTATTACCAATCTCTTCCACCCCAACTTGATTGTTGCATGCTGACTAATTTACCTATGTTTTTTATAGCAAATACAAAAGTGTTTGTATAAGTAGTGATTTCAACAGCAAAATCAGCTATTTTAAATGTCAAAATAAATGAATTAGCTATTTATAAACAATTTCTACACTCCAGCAGTAAGAAAGATCGTTGGGAGCACATTAAAAAGAATTATACTACAACGTCCCTTTAACCCCTTAATGACCACAATGTACCCTGTATGTCACTGGTCGTTAAGGTTTTTTTCAGGACATAATAGCACAAGTCTAGCAAGAACACGCTATTAATGCCCTCCCTCCAGCAGGCTTTGTGGAATAGAGCAGTCTCAACGCTGGTGGCAAGACCACGCTATAAAACAATCAAGTCCCAAAAAAAAGGCCAGCGACATACAGGGTACGTCGCTGGTCCTTAAGGGGTTAATGGAGACATATTACAATGGTATCTTGCTGCAGATAGAACTGAATATTCCTGGAATTATTTGTTTTTAAGAGTGGTCAAAATAAAAATAACGTACAATAGCTTGACTAAAATAAATTGTTATCTAGTGTATCTGAAATGAAAACCTCTCAGCAAAACACTCCCATTGGCAGCTATTGGTAGTGAATTAAATGATTTAACTACAGACCTAGACTTACATAGTGGATTTAGGTTGTAAAGATTACAATACACCTCAGTGACTATATGACCACACATCTGGTGAGCCAATGACAAACAACATATGTGTGTAATCACCAATCACCCGCTAGCTCTCACAAGTCCATAGGGCGCTGTTAAGCAATAGCACAATAATACAGTTCTCTAACACATTAGAACATTTTATATTCACACTTTTAAGTCCCTTTTCTATGCGAGTGTGCATTGTAGCATACTATGATTACCTGATAAGCCAAACAGCAATAATATACTGGATTTTAACCCCTGTAGCCTTCTATGTGCTATATGGCACCAGCTGCTCACACCCCCAGGCTATTTTTACTTTGCACGGCACAGCAGTACCGCCTATCTGTGTCCCATTCTGAAGCATTGCCTCTTTTTAATGATCTTTTATTAAAGATGTACTTTTAATATGCTGCTATATTTCATGACTTTGGATGCCTTTGGCGAGTTCAGGATATTTGCGTTTTGTTTAGTACAGCCAATCACAGCTATACTGCCTGCATCCGTACGTGAATGTAAACACTGTGTCATGAGTTACACCTACTCACCAGCTGTGCCCTGCATCCTGGCAGTTGTGGTTGGGTATGTTGCGGACTGAGTCAGGTACGATGTTGTCCCCTCTCCGTCCATACTGCTCTGTTCTGAAACTGTCCCATTCAGGTCAAATGCTGTAGCTTTACTGCCGGTGACATTCTCCACCAGAGCTGTTGTGACAGAAGATATTGTCTCACTAACTTCAGTTGTACTGTGGGGGACATAGGACACAGGTTGTTCTGTCACTGTCTTATCCTGAGGTCCCTGCATTGAAATCCTATGCTCCGATTGGCTAGAGGTCCAGGTCACATCATGTGTAGTCTGTGCTCCTAAAGGGGATAATGTTACATCCCAAGCCACAGGACTCGCTGAGAGAACCAAAACGTTCTGGTTGGTCGACTGTTCCTGAGCAGCTCCTAGTGCAGAAAACATGTAAATTAGTAATTCCTCTAAAGCAAAAGTACTTAGCACTACATATAGTCCCATCTGCAATACCCAGGGCTAACTGTAGCTGGACCTCAATTATGTCAACAAACTTTATATTCAGTAATGTGATACCCAGTCACTGCAGGCTTAGGCTACTTACATTTTAGAAACAATGTGATGAAATCACTGACAATATGAAGTGGAATACCAACTTTAAAGGGATACTAAACCCAAATTTTTCTTTCATAATTCAGAGCTATTATACATTTTTATTTGTTTTCTTAGTATCTTTATTTTATTTGTTCTCTTGGTATCTTTATTTGAAAAAGCAGGGATGTAAGCTTAGGAGCCAGCCCCTTTTTGGTTCAGCACCTGGGTTGCGCTTGCTGATTGGTGTGTAAATGTAGCCATAGAAAGTTGCTTAAAATTGCATGTTCTATCCAAATCATTAAATAAAAAAAATGGGTGTAGTATCCCTTTAAGCACTGAAACATTATAAGCTACTGAACATTAAAGACAGATCAACTAATAGCTGCACTGGAAGCTTTCACTGCACAACATAGCGTGTGCATATCACAATGATTCACAAAGGTTTCACTTTGTTCAGTGTTGTACAAAAACAGAGGTTGTAACATTAAAGGGACATAGTAATCTAATATTAGATTGTAAACTCTCCAGTCTGCCTTCCTTTTTTGTCATTATGTAATATAAGTTCTGTATTGCACTGAGAAATCTGTTGGTACGTTACAGATACAAATAATAATAATATTAAATGCTAGGATGCATTATATCGCTTTATTAATCCCAAATAATCCCAGTGTTTAACCCTTGCAAACAAATGAAATACTTGGTAAAAGTGACATGATACCCAACTGTTGAATCACTTAAAAGTGACGCTGCATAACTTTAAAAAGCAGACTAGAAAATATCTCATGAACTTCTCTTTGTAAAAACAGCAAGATATTTTCTCAGTAGCAACTTTCCATTTTAAAGGGACTTTAAAGGGGCAGTATACTGTAAAATTGTTTTGCCTTAGGCCAATATGACGTAAATCAATTGAATGCCGTATGAAGCCCATCGTTCCACATATCCTAGATTTACGTTGCAGCTTCAGAAAGCTCCAGCTGCTGGCATCTGTCTGCATATGGTAACAAAGCACGAATATGAAGGCTGATGCCTGATCATTACAGACAGTGACACTATGTGTGTCACCGTCTGTAACAATCATCTGCTGGTGTCAGCAAGAGCTGTGGGAGGGAAAGTGGGAGGCAGGTGGGTGGCCCAAAGTGGGAGGGGTCCTACACTACAGAAATTTTTTTTTTAAAGAAGAGGGAGGGATAAGGGCTCTGCAATACAGAAAAGGGGTGGAATGGGGGGTGCCTTGTGTAAGATCGCTGTGAGGAGGAGGAGGGAAAACCACTACAATAAAGAAAAAAAAAAGATAAATTAGGTACTGGCTGACAGATGCCAGTACTAAAGATGGCCACCATTAGTGGGAGGGTTAGAGCTGTTTGGGAGGGATCAGGAGGTGGGAAGTATCAGGTGGGAGGGTAATCTCTACACTAAAGCTAAAATGAACCTTACAAGCTACTTTGTAGATTAACCTCTTCACTGCCTGGAATAATAGAAGTGTGATACGCAGCTGCAATTAGCGGCCTTCTAATTACGAAAAAATAATGGAGATCCCAGAGAAGCTTTTACAATCATTTGTGTGTCATGATTGGACAGTGAGAAACCCAAAGTTTGTGAAAAAGTTAACAATTTTTTTTTATGGTGGCATAAAGTATACCAAAGTGGGCCTAGGGGCCATATGCGGTCCTCAAGATTTTAGGGTAAACTGCCCCTTTAAGGTTAAGCATACAATGGGCCATATCTATTAAGCTCCGATAAATGCGCCTTAAAAAGCAATTATTTCTGCAACAGTTCGCAATATGTTAACAAACAGCTGAAAAAGCGCCAAGTACTGCAAGGTGTTAAAAATATTCTAAAAAATTACATACATAAAGCTGAATACAATAAAATCATAATATATTTAAAAAACGAATTAATAACATTCCAAACTTCATATAATGTTCCTACTTTACTGCAGATAGAGTCTTTATGTGAAAGCGTGTCACAATCTCCAAAAAATAGCAAACCGTTTCTCCTTTTAAATCACTGATATCGGTCAATGGTGTACACTCACTTGGGACTAGAAATGAGAAAGCATGGAGCACAAAGGGAAGAAAATAAAAAACATCATGGTGCAGTAGATCCAAATAAAACGGATTAATTTATTGTATACACAAAAGTGCGACCTCAAACGTGTGTACTGTGATGTCAGACCTTTTTCCGGTTGGTGAGAAACCATTGCCGGCAACACGGGTTTGCCATACTGGATGAGGGACCTGCTCTGGGGGAATAGATCTCGCCCGCATATCTCTCAGCTTGTTATCTGACAGTTGCTTCTGCAGACAGGAAGGTCTGGGATACGAGGGAGCGCTGCAGTACAGAGTAGGAGTCATTTGTACCAACCCATACCTCACATTGTTTGAGGTCGCACTTTTGTGTATACAATAAATGAATCAATTTTATTTAGATATACTGCACCATGATGTTTTATTCTTTTCTTCTCTTTGCGCTCCATGCTTTCTCATTTCTAGTCCCAAGTTCGCAATATGTTAAATAAAAAATGTTGCCAGTATTTATCAAAATTCTAGAGACATTTTTCGGGCAAGTTTTTTGCAAAGTCAAGCGAATGGCTGATCTAGTTTTCTTTATTTATCAATCCTAAACCATAAGAATAACTTTAGCCACCGGAAATGGTTATTGTTTTTATTGTTATTTCTTATTAACAGTATTTTGCCCCTTCTTTGGTGCTCTTTCATCGAGGAAGGTTGCCCATTTATTGTCGCTTATCTTTGTTATTTTGAGTACACTTTTTGCAATTGCCCATTAAATTATTTTACTTTTTTTATATAAATCTGTATATATCTTTTTGTTATTTATTTAATGAATTGTTATTCTTCAGGTTCTGCGCCTTGTTGTGAGCGATTTCTAACGATACAGCCATTACAGCAAGAAAAAAACATTTTCCATTTTCAGTCCAGACAAACAACATTATCGCTCTCTCTCTTTCATCACCTCGCAACCTACAAATTGAAATTAAAAACAGTGAATATTACATGCGCCACTTTTCATAAATATATGAGAACTGCTAATATATACTGGCATTTTAAAATGCAAACAGAGATTAATACAAGAATTAGGCATTTCCAGACAGCTTATTTGCATATATTAAAGACTTGCAAATGACCATGAGTCAATTTGTTCTCACATATGAAAAGTTGCGACTATTGGCGCATAACCCTTTACAAATACGTTGATATCCTTTGTGAGCTTTTTTTGATGACAAACGTTAGAATTTTCTTACCCCATGGATTTGTAAGGGAGCATACATACAGTATGCAGGCACTTTATTTCCCTCCTCAAATTAAGGACGTTTTCTATGAAATCTCACAATATTTCACTAAATTCCCACAAGATCACAGTTAAAGGGATATTAACCCCACATTTTTTCTTTCATGATTCATATAGAGCATGCCATTTTAAGCAACTTTCTAATTTACTCCTATTATCAATTTTTCTTTGTTCTCATGTTATCTTGATTTGAAAAAGCAGTAATAAAAGGTTACACAGAAATGTTCATGTGATATTTTTATGTCAGCTTTTTACAATTGTGCAGCATCAATTTTAAAGGACCAGTCAACACATTAGATTTGCATAATCAACAAATGCAAGATAACAAGACAATGCAATAGCACTTAGTCTGAACTTCAAATGAGTAGTTGATTTTTTTATAACAAATTTATAACAAATTTCAAAGTTATATATATTTCCACTCCCCTTGTACCATGTGATAGCAATCAGCCAATCACAAATGCATATACGTATAGTCTGTGAATTCTTGCACATGCTCAGTAGGATCTGGTGACTCAAAAATTGTAAATATAAAAGACTGTGCACATTTTTTTAATGGAAGTAAATTGGAAAGTTGTTTAAAATCACATGCTGTATCTGAATCATGAAAATTTAATTTAACCTGAGTGTCCCTTTAAGTGATTTAGCATATGGGTATTATGTTCCTTTAAGGTCCCCTCAGAAGACACAGCTAGTGAACCAATCAGGATTAACATACACATGTAGCCACCAATCACAAGCTATGTGCTCTTCGGGAGCAGTTTGGCAGCATGATTGGTACAAGAGGCTAACTATGTTTAAGATTAATCGCATGGTTACGTTCCAGCAATCATGCAATAATAAATGCTATTGATCATTAAAGCATTTTATTCTTGTTTCTTTAAATTTAACAACTTGATCTATAAAAATTTCCATTTACTAAAAACAATAACAAAAAAAAGACGTTTTTTTATTTTGCCAACTTCCTAAGTCTGGTTTACCCCATGAGTTACAAGGCTAAACTTATTTAGCAGATTTAACAAAGTACGGCAGACAGGGGTTTACATCTTCGCCCCTGTCCTCCTGGCTTCGAGTCTAGTGGGCAGCAATATGCTGTCCGCATTTATCATTGCACACTATGGCTAGTGTGCAATGTCAACCTCTGCTGGCGAGTAGTCCCAGCCAGTCTTGCAGAGGCTGATAATCTTTCAGGTAGGAAAAGTCCGCTGGGATTGCGATACACCACTTAACAGGTGATGACCGTTGCTTCTTAAAGGGATAGTAAACCCATTTTTTTTCTTTCATGATTCAGTTAAAGCAGCAATTTTAAGCAAGTTTCTAATTTACTCCTATTATCAATTTTTCTTCATTCTCTTGCTATCTTTATTTAAAAAGCAGGAATGTAAAGCTTAGGAACCAGCATATTTTAGGTTGGATAGCGCTTGCTTATTGGTGGCTACATTTAGCCACCAATAAGCAAGTTTAACCCAGGTTCTTAACCAAAAATAGGCCAGCTCCTAAGCTTTACATTCCTGCTTTTTAAATAAAGATAGCAAGAGAACTAAGAAAAATTGATAACAGGAGTAAATTAGAAAGTTGCTTAAAATTGCCTGCTCTGTCTGAATCATTAAAGAAAAAATGTGGGTTTAGTGTCCCTTTAACTCTCAGCCGGGGTTCGCTCATGCATTAAGTGCTCATAAGCATGTAAAATATTGCATTTAACCCATTAAGGACCGGGCATTTTAGACAAAAACTTCCCCAAAAGACCAGAGCATTTTTGCCATCACTACATTTAAACAGAAATAGAGCCTTTTTTATATTTACCTATCACAACTATATTTTATTTTTAGTAGACAACCCAAAGTATTGATCTAGGCCTATTTTGGTATATTGCTTGCCACTATTTCACCCCCAAATGCGATCAAATTAAAAAAATCTTTAATTTTTTAACAATTTTAGGTTTCCCACTATTTACAACCATTATGGCACAAATGGTTGTAAATGCTTCTCTTGGATCCCCTTTGTTCAGAAATAGCAGACATATATGGCTTTGGCATTGCTTTTTGGTAATTAGAAGGCCGCTAAATGCCGCTGCGCACAACACTTGTATGCCCAACAATAAAGGGGTTAATTAGGTAGCTTGTAGGGTTGATTTTAGCTTTAGTGTAGAGATCAGCCTCCCACCTAACACATCCCACCCCCTGATCCCTCCCTGACCCCCTCTCAAATAGTTCTCTTCCCTCCCCCACCTCACAATGGTCACCGCCATGTTAAGTACTGTCAGAAAGTCCGCCAGTACTAAAATAAAATGCTTTTTTATTAATTATCATTATTTTTTTAATAAATATTCTGCAGTGTTGGATCCCCCTTAGCCCCCAACCTCCCTGTTCCCATCCAAACAGCTCTCTAACCCTCCCCCCTCTACCTATTTACCGCCATCTTAGGTACTGTCAGCTGTCTGCCAGTACCTGCAAATTAGGCAAATTTTTTACAAAAAAATTTAAATAACCTTTTTTTCTGTAGTGTAGCTGCCCCCCCTCAATACCCTACCACCCTCCCAGATCCCTTTATGGCAACAGATCCCACATAGGATCCCCCTGATTGCCCCTACCTCACTCCTCAATGACACAGTTTTTTTTGTTTTGTTTTTGGCTTCCCTGTAGCGTGATGTAGCGTTCCCACCCGCTCCCGCCCTCCTCCCGACTCCTACAGCAATGGGCCGTCCACCCGCCTCCCTCTTTATCCTCCCATCCACCAACGATCGGCACCACCGCTGTCCGATGCAGAGCCTTTCTGCATCGGTAATTCTGCAAATCTATTTCTCCAGTGCCCCACTCGTTTGTTTCTAATTGTGCAAGGTTAAAGGGACATTATACACTCGTTTTTTTCTTTGCAGAAATGTTTAATAGATGATCTTTTTATATAGCCCATAATGTTTTTTTTTTTTTAAATGTATAGTTTTGCTTATTTTTAAAAAGCATTGCTCTGATTTTCAGACTCCTAAACAAGCCCCAAAGTTTTAAGAAAATACCGACGTATACCTATTCCAGCTTGCATCTGTTTGTGTAAAGAGTCTTTTCATATGAAGAGGAAGGGGGGAGTGTCTGCTATTTCCCACTTGCAGTGGGTGTTCCAGTAACCTTTTAAACAGAGCTAAACTGGAAGCTTCTAAGTAAGTTTTTAAACGGTTTTATACTGGATTTTTATATCAGTATCTGTGCATCTTATTCTTTATAGTAGTGTCTATTACATGCAGTTATATGAAAATTGGTGTATACTGTCCCTTTAAGTGCAAAAATAAAGCACTGTGAGTTATCTAGGCCTCTGTGCTTAAAGGGACAGTCTACTTGAAAATTGTTATTGTTTAAAAAGATAGATAATCCCTTTATTACCCATTCCCCAGTTTTGCACAACCAACACAGTTATATTAAATGGGCAGTAAACTTACAAACTAATGTTATATAATTCTGCACATAGTGCAGAATTATATAACATTAGCTTACCGGCACATTTTTACTTTAAAGGATTGCAGAGAAATTATAACTAAAACCTCCTTTTACCAGAACGCCGCTCCTTGCTCTACTGAGCGGGTCTGGATTTTACACAGCGCATCTCAGCAAAACTGTGTACCCCGGTCGCGCCATTAGACCAGAGCGGGAGCGAGCTACATTCAATTTAATGGCGCGACCGGGCACACAGTGTTGCAGAGATGCGCTGTGTAAAATCCAGACCCGCTCAGTAGAGCAAGGAGCGGCGTTCTGGTAAAAGGAGGTTTTAGTTACAATTTCTCTGCAATCCTTTAAAGTTTAAAGCTACCGGTAAGCTAATGTTATATAATTCTGCACTATGTGCAGAATTATATAACATTAGTTTGTAAGTTTATTGCCCCTTTAATACACTTATTACCTCTGTGATTACCTTGTATCTAAGCCTCTGCAGACTGCCCTCATATCTCAGTGCTTTTGACAGACATGCAGTTTAGCCAATCAGTGCAGACTCCTAAATAACTCCACGGGCGTGAGCACAATGTTATATATATATATATATGACACACATGCACTAGTACTGTCTAACTGTGAAAAACTTTCAAAATGCTCTGAGCTAAGAGGTTGTTTTCAACGGTTTAGAAATCAGTTTAAGCCTACCTAGGTTTAGCTTTTCAAAAAGAATACAAAGGGAACAAAGCAAATTTGATGATAAAAGTAAATTGGAAAGTTGTTTAAAATTGCATGCCCTATCTGAATCATGAAAGTTAAATGTTGACTAGACTGTCCCTTTAAACTCTGCTAAAACTCATATGCAATTTCTTGCTTCTGTGGTGCACACACAAAGGGGTTAACTATGAATCAGGAACGCATGTGTCTTTTTGGGGTGGCACCAGAGTGAGATGGTCTATATGTGTAAACATTAAAGGGACATGAAACCCACATTTTATCTTTCATGATTCAGACAGAGCATGAGGTTTTAAACAACTTTCTAATTTTATTCTATTAGCTATTTTGTTTTGTTCTCTTGGCATCTTTTGTTGAAAAGGATACCTACGTAGGCTCCGGAGCTGCTGATTGGTGGCTGCACATATATGCCTGCTGTCATTGGCTCACCCATTGTGTTCAGCTTGCTCCCAGTAGTGCATTGCTGCTTCTTCAACAAAGGATACCAAGAGAATGAAGCAAATTAAATAATAGAGGTAAATTAGAAAGTTGTTTCAAATTGTATTCTCTATCTAAATCATGAAAAAAATGTTTTGGGTTTCATGTCACTTTAAAAACAAAAAATAGAGCTTTTTTCACTGTCCTATTTTGATATAAGCACAAAACCTGTTTTTTCTGTGGTTAAATACTTTTTTTATTTTGATAACTCTTCTTATTCATTTAAAGTGTAACACACTCTATACAGCTTAATTACAAAGAAAACGTTGAGTGTTCTGCACAATAGACAAATTATACTAAAAACAAAAAGGTATAAAAAGGGAATCCTTATATATCTTTAAATAGAAAAACATAAATAGCTCAGATACTGTCAAAGGGCGAGATAAAAACCTTTGCACTACAATGTGTAGCTAAAATATTAAAAACAAATGATTTATTGTACTAAATTATTTAAACATATGCAGCATGCAATGCAATGCAGACCAATACTTTTTAGATACTAATTTAGCTACACATTGTAGTGCAAAGGTATTTATCTCGCCCTTTGACAGTATCTGAGCTATACACTACACATATCTGAATATGGAATAATGGTTTGCTTGATATTGTGCTCTTTGGGTTCATATACAGTATGGGTATCATTTTTCACCCAGGGTATGTTTATCTTCTGCAGGGCAATAAGTTATATAAAGCTCACTGGTCTGAAAGCTTCATTCATAACTGAACTGCAAAATAAACAGGAACAGCCCTCCCCCTCCCGTGCACACTGCGCTCTTTCACGGATGTGTTAAGAGGGGACCTCAGCAGGTTAAAAGATGTGATTATTGCTTCACCTTCTTAAATACAGAAGAATCTACATTGTGACAGAAGGCAAAAACATTATCTTATAGGACACCTGCTAGAGTGAAACGAATGTGACTTTTGTCATTTACAAACAATGTAAAATATAAAACACTTCCCAGTTCACTTCTGTTATCAGATTTAACTCTTTAGCTTAGTCTGCTTTGTTAAAACCGAACTACTTTCTATTCCAGCATACTGAGGTAGCATACTCCATGCCAGCATACTGAGGTAGCATACTCCATGACAGCATACTGAGGTAGCATACTCCATGACAGCATACTGAGGTAGCATACTCCATGCCAGCATACTGAGGTAACATACTCCATGCCAGCATACTGAGGTAACATACTCCATGCCAGCATACTGAGGTAACATACTCCATGACAGCATACTGAGGTAACATACACCATGCCAGCATACGGAGGTAACATACTCCATGCCAGCATACTGAGGTAACATACTCCATGACAGCATACTGAGGTAACATACACCATGCCAGCATACGGAGGTAACATACACCATGCCAGCATACTGAGGTAGCATACTCCATGCCAGCATACATTACATACATTACTCTTTGGCGTCCTTCCAAGAATCTGCACACCAGTAAGGAGAGCAACATATACTGGATTCTTAAGGGGGAGGTTGTGTGGTTAAATTTCTGCACTCCTTACCACGGTCTCTGGTATTGTGTATAAGCTCAGTTTGAGAAAATACTCGATTGTATTGCCAATCCTATTGTATTTGGTGGTCTTTGCAGCTCTTGTGGCGCTTTTTATATTTGTATTTTAAATAAATCTTTTTATTCAAAATCCTGTTCAAGCAACTGTTTACCCAACAGTATAACTTTGGGTGTGCGCATTAACCTGAGCTTGGCTATAGCTCCATCTCATGTGAGTAACCATTTGTACATACACATTCTGCATTGAAAAAGATTACAGAGTTACGCTATGTGGCATTTCTTCTTTCTTTTCATATGAGGATCGAAAGAAAAATAGAAGCGTGAAGATTTTGAAGAGAACACATATATCCTTATATGAACTTTTATAAGCATTTAGGCTTTACTCATTACGTATATTTTATGATCACTTTTTTGTTTATTATTTCATCACATTTATTTCACATTTTTTGCGTTTGTGTGATATTATGGTATTTGTTATCAGTATACTGAGGTATCATACACCATGACAGCATACTGAGGTATCATACACCATGACAGCATACTGAGGTAGCATACACCATGACAGCATACTGAGGTAGCATACACCATGACAGCATACTGAGGTATCATACACCATGACAGCATACTGGGGTAACATACACCATGACAGCATACTGAGGTAGCATACACCATGACAGCATACTGAGGTATCATACACCATGACAGCATACTGAGGTATCATACACCATGACAGCATACTTAGGTAGCATACACCATGACAGAATACTGAGGTATCATACACCATGACAGCATACTGAGGTAGCATACACCATGACAGCATACTTAGGTAGCATACACCATGACAGCATACTGAGGTAACATACACCATGACAGCATACTGAGGTAGCATACACCATGCCAGCATACTGAGGTAGCATACACCATGACAGCATAGTGAGGTAGCATACACCATGCCAGCATACTGAGGTAGCATACACCATGACAGCATAGTGAGGTAACATACACCATGACAGCATACTGAGGTATCATACACCATGCCAGCATACCAAGGTATCATACACCATGACAGTATACTGAGGTAGCATACACCACGCCAGCATACTGAGGTAGCATACACCATGACAGCATACTGAGGTAACATACACCATGACAGCATACTGAGGTATCATACACCATGCCAGCATACCAAGGTATCATACTCCATGCCAGCATACTGAGGTAGCATACACCACGCCAGCATACTGAGGTAGCATACACCATGACAGCATACTGAGGTAACATACACCATGACAGCATACTGAGGTAACATACACCATGACAGCATACTGAGGTAACATACACCATGCCAGTATACTGAGGTAGCATACTCCATGACAGCATACTGAGGTAGCATACACCATGACAACATACTGAGGTATCATACACCATGCCATGCCAGCATACCAAGGTATCATACACCAAGACAGCATACTGAGGTAGCATACACCATGCCAGCATACTGAGGTAGCATACACCATGACAGCATACTGAGGTAACATACACCATGACAGCATACTGAGGTAACATACACCATGACAGCATACTGAGGTAGCATACTCCATGACAGCATACTGAGGTAACATACACCATGACAGCATACTGAGGTAGCATACACCATGACAGCATACTGAGGTAGCATACTCCATGACAGCATACTGAGGTAGCATACTCCATGACAGCATACTGAGGTAGCATACACCATGACAGCATACTGAGGTAGCATACACCATGCCAGCATACTGAGGTAGCATACTCCATGACAGCATACTGAGGTAACATACACCATGCCAGCATACTGAGGTATCATACACCATGCCAGCATACTGAGGTATCATACACCATGCCAGCATACTGAGGTAGCATACTCCATGACAGCATACTGAGGTAGCATACACCATGACAGCATACTGAGGTAGCATACACCATGACAGCATACTGAGGTAACATAAACCATGACAGCATACTGAGGTAGCATACACCATGACAGCATACTGAGGTAACATACACCATGACAGCATACTGAGGTAGCATACACCATGCCAGCATACTGAGGTAGCATACTCCATGACAGCATACTGAGGTAGCATACACCATGACAGCATACTGAGGTAGCATACACCATGACAGCATACTGAGGTAACATAAACCATGACAGCATACTGAGGTAGCATACACCATGACAGCATACTGAGGTAGCATACACCATGACAGCATACTGAGGTAACATACACCATGACAGCATACTGAGGTAACATACACCATGACAGCATACTGAGGTAGCATACACCATGACAGCATACTGAGGTAGCATACACCATGACAGCATACTGAGGTAACATACACCATGACAGCATACTGAGGTAGCATACACCATGACAGCATACTGAGGTAGCATACACCATGACAGCATACTGAGGTAGCATACACCATGACAGCATACTGAGGTAACATACACCATGACAGCATACTGAGGTAGCATACACCATGACAGCATACTGAGGTAGCATACACCATGACAGCATACTGAGGTATCATACACCATGACAGCATACTGAGGTAACATACACCATGACAGCATACTGAGGTAGCATACACCATGACAGCATACTGAGGTAGCATACACCATGACAGCATACTGAGGTAGCATACACCATGCCAGCATACTGAGGTAGCATACTCCATGCCAGCATACTGAGGTAGCATACACCATGACAGCATACTGAGGTAGCATACACCATGACAGCATACTGAGGTAGCATACTCCATGACAGCATACTGAGGTAGCATACTCCATGACAGCATACTGAGGTAGCATACTCCATGACAGCATACTGAGGTAGCATACACCAGCAAATATTTGTAACAGTGGTTTTGATTCCAACCTTTCCGAGATTCAATACAGAAAACAATGGCTGTTATTTGTATTATTTTAATGATTTATACCTTAAGTTTCAGCATATTCTACAAGTTACATAACCAGGGTGGGGCTCAAAATGAGATGAAAGAATGAGCACAATATACAGCGAGCCCTGTGCTGTAACCCAGAGTCATTTACTTGCTGCATCAGCTTCTTCTCAAGTGTAAAGAGAGTTATTCTTTTGGCTTCACAGATCCTTACTGTCTTCTCACATATTTGTGCCATTCACACCTCTGTGCAGGCGGCTGGGCTCTGCTTTAGTTCAGTTGTCAGGTTAGTGGCATGTGACGGCTTGCCAGCGTTCAGCACAACCCCCACCCCTGTGTTACCAGCTGCCGCAGCGCAGTCTGTGGTCAGACCCTATTAGGCTATTAGGAAGATGTTTGAGTGGTTGCACTGACGCAGGTGCCCAGGGATATTATAAATATTTGTAAGTCTCTCTCACAAATGGAGGTTGTAGCATAAATCACTGGGACAAACCAATTATATACATTGATGCAAGCAAAGTGTGCAGGGACGTCCTGACCTGATTTACCATACATCCCCATAGCCTGTAAAGAACCTGTAATCTGATATTAAATTGGGCTCTTTAAAAAAAAAAAAAAGGTGCTACGAACACCAAGTGGCTAAAGCAATGTCAAAATGTTAAAGGCTGTGACACACTGCAAGCGATGCGGCGTGAGGCGAAGCAGCTACTTCGCTCCGCGTCGCATCGCTTCTGAAGATCAAATATTTAATCTCTGAGCGCTCAGCTACGCGACCTGACGCAGCAGAGTGCTCAGAGATGAAAGGCAAGACACACTGAGCGCGCACAGCTGCATCTACACGCTGCGCAACGCTCCGCTTGCAGTGTGACACAGCCTTAACTCATAGGGCCTGATTCTCAAAAGCTGGCGAGTGTTTATCTTAATAAGGAGGTTCTGGATGTAAAGCAGACACACATACATTACAATATAATGCTAAAAAAATCTGATAATCAGGTCTAAGGTGTCCCTTACAGAGTTGCTCTAAGTAAAGCTAGATTTTAATTTTCAAATGACCTCTTCTCATCCGTTCCACAAGACTCTCTTAGTCACCCTGAAGCCTGCTGAGCATTGGCCGGTGTTCTAAAATAAGTTGTATACCATAGGAATGTGTGCACCACGTCACTTCCGGTGACGTGTAATCAGCTGATGGAGGGGTGTGGCACTCACTGCGCATGCGCAAGAGGCCCAACCGCCTCCAAACAGCTGTTTAAGGCGACTTATTTGAGAACAACGGGTCGAAGAATTTGCCCACCTCCATTAAATTTCCAAATTGTTCCATCGCACGCCGCCGACTTGCTGTGCCGGGGGGGGGGGGGGGGGGTTGTGCTTATGGGGTTTACAGTGGGTGCTGATCGGGCTTATGTAGGTTACAGAGGGGGTAACCTACATAAGCCCCATAAGCACCCCCTTTAACCCCCATAAGCACCCCCTGTGTAAGTAACGTAAGCCCCATCAGCACCCCCTGCAAACCCCCCCCCCCCCCCCCCCCCGGGGCACGGCAAGTCGCCGGCGTGCGATGGAACAATTTGGAAATGTAATGGAGGTGGGCAAATCAAACTACAGACCAATCAGATAATACATAGTAAAAAAGCTTTACTGCATTATCTGATTGGTTCGTGTGTCTGTGAAGTCAGTGGCTGTACAACCAATAGGGTCCAGTGTGCCGCTAGTGCCTTGTCTGATGAGTGAAGAGTAGAGCCGTGTGCGCATGAGCGGCACGGCCCATAGAATTCCTCGACCCGTTGTTCTCAAAGAAGTCGCCTTAAACAGCTGTTTGGAGGAGGTTGGGCCTCTTGTGCATGCGCATTGAGTGGCACACAACTCCAGCAGCTGATTCACGTCACCGGAAGTGACGTAGGTCGCACATTCCTATGTGGTATACAACTTCTTTTAGAACACCGGTGTTCTGTCGAAATTTGCTACCTCTCAGTGTGCATGCTCAGAATTACGAAATCGCACTCCACATATGTTAAAAAGGAATGTGTGGAATGGGATTATGTAATGAGCAGCATGCGCACTGAGAGGTAGAAAATCTCGACTAGGAAATTGTTCTGTTGGATTTTGATGCAGTCACGGATATGCACGCATGCGCAGTTCAACTTACATCTTGAAAGCGTGTCCTGCAAATCAAGGTTAAAGGTCAACAGAAGCTTAACTCAGGATGTGTGTATGAAGCCTGGGGTGAGTAAGGGGGGGTGGGGGGGGTGAGAGAATCTGTGTATCCTCAGCCTCAATATAATTCCACCTTAAATAGAATAACTAGGAGGAGAATGAAAGCTGAGGCTGAAATTGTATGCAACAGAACAATACAGATAAAACATGTAAATAAAAATTTCATACAATAATTATATATATATATACACATACACATACATACTCCCCAGGTATCTGCACTCACAATTCCAATCAGTCAGCGACCAGGGTGCAAAGTCAAAAAATATCCATAGAAACAAAATTGTGGACTGCACTCACTGGATTTATATTAAAGTTAATGTATTCAATGGTGACGTTTCGGGGGATCGCAGACCCCTTCCTCAGACGAAACAGTGCTCAATACAATAAATACACTGAGCCCCTCCCCCAAACATGCCTTCAAAAAATTGCGCCAAAAAGCAATAACCATGGTAACCTAACAGTAATTGCCAGGTATCCATAGTAACACCACTTAAGAATTTACACGTGTTGTGTATACTGGTAATCAATGTGAATGAACAAAAAGCATAAACAGTATATACCTAACACCTTATAAAAAATCATGTAAAAATAGAAACCAGACATAATGCCGGTTGGACATTAAATGTTAAAGGGACAGTCAAGTCCAAAAAAAACTTTCATGTTTCAAATAGGGCATGTAATTTTAAACAACTTTCCAATTTACTTTTATCACCAATTTTGCATTGTTCTTTTGGTATTCTTAGTTGAAAGCTAGACCTAGGAAGGCTCATATGATAATTGCTAAGCCCTTGAAGGCCGCCTCTAATCACATGCTTTTGTATTTGCTTTTCACAGCAGGGGAGAGCTAGTTCAGGTAAACCCTATAGATAACATTGTGAGCACGCCCGTGAATTGTGGCAGACACTGCACTAATTGGCTAAAATAAAAGTCAATAGATAATAAATAAAATGTCATGTGATCAGGGGGCTGTCAGAAGATGTTTAGATACAAGGTAATCACAGAGGTAAAAAAGTATATTATTATAACTGTGTTGGTTATGCACAACTGGGGAATGGGTAATAAAGGGATTATATATCTTTTAAAACAACAAAAATTCTGGTGTTGACTGTCCCTTTAAATAAAGAACAACCAAACAGTCATAAATCAGAGCAACAATCCGTAATACTTATAGTTAAATACAGGGAGCAGTGTGTAGCAGAGCTGAATGTTTCCTGGGATACTGTATGTAAGCCTGTATACTATCTATCGATCTCACTAATAGTGTTACATATTGTCACTGATACTAGACAGCTAAGGCCACCCCCCACCCCCCTACGGCCTCACACCTGTTGTTTCTCAGTGATTTTGGGCTCCTCTGAGCAACCACAATCCCTGGAAGCTTTTGTTTGCTTGTCTTGTGAAGAGCTGGTGTATGACCAGGAAAACCCTCCTAGGCTGGCCAGGCTCCTGGAACTCCCGGTCGGCCGCCTCACAACGGACACCCGCCTAACCCCTCTCAGGCTTTCCAGGCTCCTGGAACTCCTGGTAGCCCACAGGACAGCAGGACACCCGCTAACTTTACCCCTGGCCGCTCCAGCAACCATGTGCCCCAGAGCTCCGCTCTTTTGGGGATTAGTAGCCCCTAGGGAGGACAAGAGGTGGAAGAAATACCGGAGGGGATCTCCTTTGGGAACCAGGGTTTTTTGACACCCCTATCCCCATAACTTCAACAGGCTGTATCTCCGGTCCCCAAAAACGAATCATGCTGATATTTGGACTGTGGCATCTGGGGACCGAGAGCTTTAAAATGATACCCTGGAAGTGTCCGCTCCACCGGGATCTCCCCAAAACCGTCACCACTGTGTCCTGGGATTCTGTGGGACTAGGGTTGCTATGGAGGTGCCAGTCAGTCTGGAGGGTCGGGAATGGCTGGAAAACTGTGGCATTGTCTTCTGTTCTTATCAAGATAAGTGTGTGTATAAAAGATGTGTGTTTTGCTCAATAAAGTCAGTTCCTGTTTCACCTGAATGCTAGTCTGTCTAGTTATTTGGGTGGGCTCCTGCTAGAATCACTTTCCTGAGCTACATAGCAGCCTGTTCTAGGCAAAGGAAGGACCCTCTGGCAGAGCTACCTAGTCTGGGTAGCTGGAGTCTGCCACAGGGTGGGACCCTGAGTACTGGTGCTGTCAGGCATCAGGGGTGGCTACAGGCTGTGATCACTTGCCAGCTACATAGCTGCAGTCGGCAGGGAGGAAGCAGGACCCTTTGGCGGAGCTTCCCAGTCGGGGTAGCCGGGGTATCCGTTACACATATATTGCAAAATGGTTAGTCCTAGCAGTAATAAATATCCTGTCAGCAGTCAATGTGTCAAGTCACCTGAAATGTGCCCCTAACTGTCCTGTTGTAGGGGAAATCCATAATCAAATTAATGATTGTATGCGCTCACCTCTAAATGCCCCAGGGATATTCACCTAGACCCACACATAAGGATATTATCTTAGTCAATCCCGGTCCCTGTGATAAACTGCCTCAGAAGCTGTAGCGTATGCGTGCACCTATCAGTCACGCCCACTAGAGAGGCTCCACATGGCTAATTAGCATAAGCGTCTGAACATATTGACAGCTTGTGTATATGTATCCGGCCAATTCTAGTGTGCATGTGTGTTTCTTGGGTTATTGGTATAATGTGCATGTGTGTTTGTTGGGTTATTGGTATAGTGTGCACGTGTGTTTGTTGGGTTATTGGTATAGTGTGCATGTGTGTTTGTTGGGTTATTGGTATAGTGTGCATGTGTGTTTGTTGGGTTATTGGTATAGTGTGCATGTGTGTTTGTTGGGTTATTGGTATAGTGTGCATGTGTGTTTGTTGGGTTATTGGTATAGTGTGCATGTGTGTTTGTTGGGTAATTGGTATAGTGTGCATGTGTGTTTGTTGGGTTATTGGTATAATGTGCATGTGTGTTTGTTGGGTTATTGGTATAGTGTGCATGTGTTTTTGTTGGGTTATTGGTATAGTGTGCATGTGTTTTTGTTGGGTTATTGGTATAGTGTGCATGTGTGTTTGTTGGGTTATTGGTATAGTGTGCACGTGTGTTTGTTGGGTTATTGGTATAGTGTGCATGTGTGTTTGTTGAGTTACTGGTATAGTGTGCATGTGCGTGTGTTAAGTTATTGGTATAGTGTGCATGTGCGTTTGTTGAGTTATTGGTATAGTGTGCATGTGTGTGTTTGTTGAGTTATTGGTATAGTGTGCATGTATGTGTTTGTTAAGTTATTGGTATAGTGTGCATGTGCGTTTGTTGAGTTATTGGTATAGTGTGCATGTGTGTGTTTGTTGAGTTATTGGTATAGTGTGCATGTGTGTGTTTGTTGAGTTATTGGTATAGTGTGCATGTGCGTTTGTTGAGTTATTGGTATAGTGTGCATGTGCGTTTGTTGAGTTATTGGTATAGTGTGCATGTGTGTTTGTTGAGTTATTGGTATAGTGAGCATGTTTGTTTGTTGGGTTATTGGTATAGTGTGCATGTGCATTTGTTGGGTTATTGGTATAGTGTGCATGTGTGTTTGTTACGTTATTGGTATAGTGTGCATGTGCGTTTGTTGAGTTATTGGTATAGTGTGCATGTGCGTTTGTTGGGTTATTGGTATAGTGTGCATGTGCGTTTGTTGAGTTATTGGTATAGTGTGCATGTGTGTTTGTTGGGTTATTGGTATAGTGTGCATGTGTGTTTGTTAGGTTATTCGTATAGTGTGCATGTGTGTTTGTTGGGTTATTGGTATAGTGTGCATGTGCGTTTGTTGGGTTTTTGGTATAGTGTGCATGTGCGTTTGTTGGGTTATTGGTATAGTGTGCATGTGTGTTTGTCGGGTTATTGGTATAGTGTGCATGTGTGTTTGTTGGGTTATTGGTATAGTGTGCATGTGTGTTTGTTGGGTTATTGGTATAGTGTGCATGTGTGTTTGTTGGGTTATTGGTATAGTGTGCATGTGTGTTTGTTGGGTTATTGGTATAGTGTGAATGTGCGTTTGTTGGGTTATTGGTTTAGTGTGCATGTGCGTTTGTTGGGTTATTCGTATAGTGTGCATGTGTGTTTGTTGGGTTATTGGTATAGTGTGCATGTGTGTTTGTTGGGTTTTTGGTATAGTGTGCATGGGCGTTTGTTGGGTTATTGGTATAGTGTGCATGTCGGGTTATTGGTATAGTGTGCATGTATGTTTGTTGCGTTATTGGTATAGTGTGCATGTGTGTTTGTTGGGTTATTGGTATAGTGTGCATGTGTGTTTGTTGGGTTATTGGTATAGTGTGCATGTGTGTTTGTTGGGTTATTGGTATAGTGTGCATGTGCGTTTGTTGGGTTATTGGTTTAGTGTGCATGTGTGTTTAAAGGATTTAGTTTGATTTTACTGGTTTAGAGCATAGAATAGTACAAACAAGAACACACCTTAATAATGTCAGCCAGTCAGTGGTAATCAGGGGACGGCTGCTGAAACTAGATCTGCAAAGTGTATCTGCAAAAAATACATGTTGTGTGTCTCCTGCGTCATCACCAGAAGGGTATGTGGGTCAGGGGACATCACTAGCAAACAGCTGACGGGTACCAACACCTGCCCAGGGTGACATCGCAGGAAGCGGTTGCCTAGATACGCTGATCCAGCCTTACTGTATGAGAGAGGCTATATGGGGACAAGCAGGAAGCCGGTAGGGCACAGACAGAAAACTAACTGCTATATCATTTGTTTTATTTTTACAAATCACAACAATATAACTATAACTGAAAGGGGCATGCAGCTATCGCATAACGTTTTGGAAACACTTTCCAATTTACTTCTGTTATCAAATTAACTCCTTTCCATGGTCTCCTTTGTTGTAACTTAGCTCTTTTCCATGAGAGCATACTGAAATAGGCTTAGGAATGTGCACATGACTTGAGCACTATATGGTAACTGTGTCTGCAACAATATTTGCAACTATGTTATACATATAGTGCTCAAGTCACGTGCATGTTCCTTTGCCTACCTCAGTATGCTCTTGAGGAAAGGGGACAAGTGTCAACAAAGAAATAAACTGTCATTTTTTTAACCTTTTGTAATATCAGAATCATAAAAATGTATAATTTGACTTCTGTGGCCCTTGATCACGTGAAATAGAAGTAATTGCACATTATTTCATTTTGTGTGTGAAAAAATGTTTCATTAAAAAAGGGACATAAAACCCAAAATGTTTCCTTTGTGATTCAGATAAAGAATACAAATTTAAACAACTTTCCTTTATTAAAGGAGTAGCAAAGCACTACTGGGAGCTACCGGAACACATCATGTGACAAGATGCATATATGTGCAACCACCAATCAGCAGCTAGCTCTAAGTGATACATTACTGTTCCGGAGACTGCCTATGTAGGCTTTTTAATAAAGGATACCAAGAGTTAAGTAAATTCAATAATATAAGTAGATTGGAAAGTTGTGCAAAAACTCATTTCAGTGAGGTGGCTGCACCGGCTACTGCACCCCCCCCCCCCAAAAAAAAGTGGTTTAATATCCCTTTAAATTGTTACCTGACCAAATTATATATATATATATATATATATATATATATATATATGTTTTTTACTTTTTATATAATATATGTATATTATACTGTATATATATATATATATATGTTTTTTACTTTTTATATAATATATGTATATTATACTGTATATATAGCAATAAGAAACAAATTGCAGAGACTTTTTGCAGATCCAAAACTCGATTTATTTCAGTTTAAAAATAAAAATCCATGAATACATGATCAGAAATCGGCATGTCTCACAACTCCAACAAAACTTGTGAAAAAACTGCTGCTGACATGTTTCGCCGCTCACGGCGTAATCATAGCTACAGGTAAAATCCCTGCTCACCTATTTAAGGTGGCTGGGAAAATCCAATTGGTTAAAATTTAATTGGCAAGTTTAAGCTGGAATAAATACTTAACCCCATGTGAACTGTGAACACTTAGAGAGGAAATATCTTTATATTTATATTTCATTTCATTATATGGGTTTGTTTTTACTTTTGCAAACTGCTAAAGAAATTTAATTTTAAACCCTGATTAAATGCAAAGCGAGTGATTCATAACAAATGGTCTAGTTATCCATTTGAGAAAAATGAAAGTATTATAGTTTACACCAGATTACCTGGAAAAATAGAAGGATGGGAATTATTAACCCAGTGTTCACATTTAACATGAGGTATATTTATGATGCCCATTATTACACAATGGGGATTCGTAACCACATAATTTTGGTGAAACATATCACACAAATTTGGCTTATAAGAGTAACTTAAAGCCATTCTAACTAGATGCAGATTTATACAAAGAGTTAAGAATAAGTGGTTTCTGAATTACAAAGACAACTGAGGAGATTTTATGAATATTTTATAAATGTTTACAAATATGTTTTGAGAATATTTTATCTAAGATATTAGTTATTCTAAAATTGCAATGGTTCTAGTGGGAAAAGTTAGAGTTATAGACTCATCCTAAATGGTAGGCTTACTATATTATTGTATATTAATATTAGTATTTAGTGTAAATATTACTCTTGTAATTTATAATATTCCTATACATCAGGCCAATACAAGAGAGGGAGATGAGAGGACCACATGATTATTTCCAGAAATTAATTAGATCATATTCAGAGTTCAGACCCGAAGGTACTCGGGTCTGAAGTCTAAAGATCCAATACATCTCTCTCTTTTGTAGTAACCGATCACGATCACCTCCTCTAGGTGGACAACATACTCTTTCAATAGCCTGCCATCTAAGACTTTTAATGTCCTTATTGTGGCATCGTGAAAAGTGTTTCACCAGAGGTGTACTAGCTTCTCCTGCTTGAATTGTGGACAAATGGTTGCGAATGCGTACCTTTACTTCATTTGTTGTTAAACCTACATACTGTAGGTGACAGGAAATGCAGGTCAGAACATATACAACATAAGTTGAGGTACATTTCAGGCAACTAGTGATGGGAAAAGTTTCACCCGTAACTTCAGATTTAAAAATGTTAGATGCCAAAATGTACTCACATACCCGACATTTCTGTCTGCATTTGAACAGACCCTTATGGGTTAACCAAGCACTCGTCGGTCTGTTCAATTCAGGCAAGGATGAAGGAGATAATGCATTAGCCAAAGTCTTGGCTCTTCTATAGGAGCATCTTACGCCAGCTCTGACACATGTCTCCAATTTGTCATCCGCAGAGAGAAATGCAAAATGTTTCTTAATTATCTTACATATTTCAGTATATTGCGAACTGTAATCGGTGACAAAGGTTACACCTTGGAAAGATGTGTCAGTGCTGGAAGATGTTTTTAAGTGTCCCTCGACTAAGCTGTTCCTATTGAGCTTCTGAACTTCTTGTTGAGCTCTATGAACAACATGGTTAGGATATCCTCTTTTCTTTAATCGATTGCTGAGTTCAAACGATTGTTCCTGGTAAGTGTGATCTAAAGTGCAATTGCGTTTGACCCTTACAAATTGTCCCTTTGCAACAGCAAAAGGAACATGCTGAGGATGACAGCTGTGGGCATGTAGCAATGCATTGCCCGCTGTGGGCTTACGATAGATTCTACTAATGATTCTACCTTGTTCAGTACCCTCCAATGTGATATCCAGGAAGTTAGTGGTATTCTTACTTAACTCAGAGGTAAATTTAATACCAACATTGTTATTATTCAGAGAGTCAACGAATTCCGAGAATTCTGAGTCCCCGCCACACCAGATGAGGAGGAGGTCATCAATGTACCGTCCATAAAAATGGATCATATGTCTGTAGGAGTTACTATCTCCATAGATGTGGGACAGCTCCCACCAACCCATAAAAAGGTTGGCATAGGAGGGGGCAAACTTAGCCCCCATAGCTGTCCCACACCTCTGGAGATAGAACTCCCCCTCAAATTTGAAATAGTTATGGGTGAGCAGGAAACGCAGAACTCTCAGAATGTACTCTTGGAAGTTTTCACTAAAATCTGAATAATTTTTAAGAAAAAATGCCACTGCTTCCAAACCTTTCTGGTGAGGGATTGAGGAATAGAGTGAAACTACATCAATGGTTGCCCATTGGTATAAATCAAAATTCCACTCCATCGGTTCCAACAGTTTGATCACATGTTTAGTATCACTAAGATGACTATATAGTGATAGTACAAACGGTTGAAGGATGCCATCCATCCACTGGGACACATGCTCTGTTAAAGAGCCGATCCCACTGACAATGGGGCGTCCTTTAACATCAGTTAAAGACTTATGTATTTTAGGAAGATGGTGGAAGATGGGCACTATAGGGTGATCAACACATAAGAACTCAAAGGTATCTATGTCAAAGTGCCCATCCTCCAAACCATCATCCAGAATTGCCAAAAGTTCACGTTTGTACTTGATTGTAGGATCACCGTGCAAAAGGGTATAATGCTCAGTGTTCTGTAATTGGCGAAGTGCTTCCTGAACATAATCTGTTCTGTCAAGAACCATTATTGAGCCACCCTTATCTGCTGAGCGCACAACAATATCCTCCCTACTTCTAAGATCCTCTAAGGCCAGTTTCTGTTGTTTGGTTAAATTTGATGTGATCTTGCTTCCTGTTGTTTTCAGAGCAGTTAGATCACGTTCAACCCTTTTGAAAAAAGTCTCTAAAACTTGGCCTCTAGTGTGTATAGGATAAAAATCCGATGGGTTCTTAAACTTACCACAGGAGTTAATGTTATAGATTTTAGTGTCAGAGCAACTCTCTCTTAGTAAATGTTCTAAAGTGAGAGTATCACATTCTTCTCTGAATGTTTGTTTTTCTCTTACATTACTAAAAGTGGGTATTATTTCTTCACTAAGAGGGGTTGTATTTGTGTCTGACAGATTGGAATTATCTTGAAAAAATTTCTTCAAGGTGATATTTCTAATCAATTTATTAACATCCAAAAGTGTTTTAAAAATATCAAAATTATTTGCAGGGGAAAAATTCAAACCAAACCTCAATACTGATAATTGATCAGGAGTTAATACATAACTAGATAAATTTACAACATTGTCAGTCATTTGTATTTCTGCTGTCCTCTTCTCCCTTTGTTGCCTCTGTTGCCTCTCAGTTGATATCCTGCCTGACTTTGTTGTGTCTCTAAACCTATCCCTGTTTTCTGGGGAGGGAGACAAAAAACCTGAGCCAGGTTCATTTTATCATCATTAGTAATGTAAGGGCCTTGGGCCTGTGCACCCAACGTGTCTGTCACATATATATACTTAGATCCTGCTGCAATAGAACCAGGATTGGAATCTTTAGGTCTAACTACCTGTGTTGCGGGTGTGTCTATAGTATTACATATTGTTGCTTGCATAGATGTAGTCGTATTCTTTAGAATACCTTTATGTAGTTCTTCACCTTCAGAGACTACAATATCCTCTCCTGAATCAACCTCACTGTCTGAATATGTGACTTTTTTCTGACTATTTTTGAAGCCTTGTTGTTTATTGCCATTTTTATTGGCATTAGAATTTTGGTTCTGTTTTCTATTCCTAGATCTACTTCTATTTCGTCTTTGATTACCCCTGTCTGAGCGCTTCCAGATATATACAGTGTTGTTTGTGTAATCAGATTGGTCTCTTATAAATTTCGTGTGTTTAGTCTCAAGAACAATCTGTTTAACCTCTGCTACCCCAGTTTTTAATATGGCATCAAATCTTGAAAAATTAATATCTGTTAATCTGTTATTCATTTCAGCCTGTAAGAGACCGATTTCTTCTCTTACAGTGTTTAACAAATGTAATTTATAGGAATTCAACAACATCATGAGACGAATAGAACATTCAGAAAGAACATCATTCCAAGAGTTAATAAAATCAACATCAGAAACATCAAAAGTAGGAAACTTATTGATACGTAAACCACGTGGGATAATTTTAGCTTTAGCATATGTTTCCATTGTCCAAATGTCCCATTGCAATTTATACTCTTTTATTAATAATTTCTCCATCTCCTCAAAAAGGCCAGGGAGCGAATAATTCGCCTTATCTGTAGAAAAGACCTTAGTAATTTCAGTATTTGAACTGTCCCTTGCTGAAAGAGGCATCAACGAGTAAAATTGTGAGATATCCATGATAAGTTTGGTCAGTCCCTTAAGGTTAGCTGATAAGTAAGTTGTGAAAAACAGTGTTATCAGGCAAACACCATAAAATAATAGAAATGAAAGTAAATCACAATTACACTCAGCAACCTAAACAATTAACGTCCTTTGGACAAAAGATAAATATGTGTGTATATGTCCAGACAAGAGTCCTTGAATAGAACTGGAAATGAGGTACTCCTTAACAAATTATTCCAAGATACAGTTCATGTATAGGTTAGACTCATATGCAGAGATTAGAGGTTGTGTCACTCCAGCACGCCCATATAACCATAAGAAACAACCCTAAAAGCCCAGCGACAGTCTGTAGATATTTGCAAAAAGCGGTATGTACCTCGCTCAAGCAATATGTATATCGAGCATTTAGCTCGCACTCACCATACCAGGCGACCTCAGGGCAGATACAGCTGTATCATTAGGGTGTCCGATAACGTCCTGTTAATAGGTGCAGGGAAACTCCGTCAATGGAGAGAGCGGTATCTTCGGCGTCCTACGTTGCAGGGGGAGTGACACTAACCACGTGATTCCGGAGACCAATCCAGTCCTTGTTCAATGCATCTACCCCTCTGCTTGCTTGGAAGAGGGCGGTCTGCAATCACTGCTCAGTGAGGGACTCCAGGAACTGTGTAATTGCAAAAGTCTCTGCTGCCTGAAGGTATACAGCAATAAGAAACAAATTGCAGAGACTTTTTGCAGATCCAAAACTCGATTTATTTCAGTTTAAAAATAAAAATCCATGAATACATGATCAGAAATCGGCATGTCTCACAACTCCAACAAAACTTGTGAAAAAACTGCTGCTGACATGTTTCGCCGCTCACGGCGTAATCATAGCTACAGGTAAAATCCCTGCTCACCTATTTAAGGTGGCTGGGAAAATCCAATTGGTTAAATTTAATTGGCAAGTTTAAGCTGGAATAAATACTTAACCCCATGTGAACTGTGAACACTTAGAGAGGAAATATCTTTATATTTATATTTCATTTCATTATATGGGTTTGTTTTTACTTTTGCAAACTGCTAAAGAAATTTAATTTTAAACCCTGATTAAATGCAAAGCGAGTGATTCATAACAAATGGTCTAGTTATCCATTTGAGAAAAATGAAAGTATTATAGTTTACACCAGATTACCTGGAAAAATAGAAGGATGGGAATTATTAACCCAGTGTTCACATTTAACATGAGGTATATTTATGATGCCCATTATTACACAATGGGGATTCGTAACCACATAATTTTGGTGAAACATATCACACAAATTTGGCTTATAAGAGTAACTTAAAGCCATTCTAACTAGATGCAGATTTATACAAAGAGTTAAGAATAAGTGGTTTCTGAATTACAAAGACAACTGAGGAGATTTTATGAATATTTTATAAATGTTTACAAATATGTTTTGAGAATATTTTATCTAAGATATTAGTTATTCTAAAATTGCAATGGTTCTAGTGGGAAAAGTTAGAGTTATAGACTCATCCTAAATGGTAGGCTTACTATATTATTGTATATTAATATTAGTATTTAGTGTAAATATTACTCTTGTAATTTATAATATTCCTATACATCAGGCCAATACAAGAGAGGGAGATGAGAGGACCACATGATTATTTCCAGAAATTAATTAGATCATATTCAGAGTTCAGACCCGAAGGTACTCGGGTCTGAAGTCTAAAGATCCAATACATCTCTCTCTTTTGTAGTAACCGATCACGATCACCTCCTCTAGGTGGACAACATACTCTTTCAATAGCCTGCCATCTAAGACTTTTAATGTCCTTATTGTGGCATCGTGAAAAGTGTTTCACCAGAGGTGTACTAGCTTCTCCTGCTTGAATTGTGGACAAATGGTTGCGAATGCGTACCTTTACTTCATTTGTTGTTAAACCTACATACTGTAGGTGACAGGAAATGCAGGTCAGAACATATACAACATAAGTTGAGGTACATTTCAGGCAACTAGTGATGGGAAAAGTTTCACCCGTAACTTCAGATTTAAAAATGTTAGATGCCAAAATGTACTCACATACCCGACATTTCTGTCTGCATTTGAACAGACCCTTATGGGTTAACCAAGCACTCGTCGGTCTGTTCAATTCAGGCAAGGATGAAGGAGATAATGCATTAGCCAAAGTCTTGGCTCTTCTATAGGAGCATCTTACGCCAGCTCTGACACATGTCTCCAATTTGTCATCCGCAGAGAGAAATGCAAAATGTTTCTTAATTATCTTACATATTTCAGTATATTGCGAACTGTAATCGGTGACAAAGGTTACACCTTGGAAAGATGTGTCAGTGCTGGAAGATGTTTTTAAGTGTCCCTCGACTAAGCTGTTCCTATTGAGCTTCTGAACTTCTTGTTGAGCTCTATGAACAACATGGTTAGGATATCCTCTTTTCTTTAATCGATTGCTGAGTTCAAACGATTGTTCCTGGTAAGTGTGATCTAAAGTGCAATTGCGTTTGACCCTTACAAATTGTCCCTTTGCAACAGCAAAAGGAACATGCTGAGGATGACAGCTGTGGGCATGTAGCAATGCATTGCCCGCTGTGGGCTTACGATAGATTCTACTAATGATTCTACCTTGTTCAGTACCCTCCAATGTGATATCCAGGAAGTTAGTGGTATTCTTACTTAACTCAGAGGTAAATTTAATACCAACATTGTTATTATTCAGAGAGTCAACGAATTCCGAGAATTCTGAGTCCCCGCCACACCAGATGAGGAGGAGGTCATCAATGTACCGTCCATAAAAATGGATCATATGTCTGTAGGAGTTACTATCTCCATAGATGTGGGACAGCTCCCACCAACCCATAAAAAGGTTGGCATAGGAGGGGGCAAACTTAGCCCCCATAGCTGTCCCACACCTCTGGAGATAGAACTCCCCCTCAAATTTGAAATAGTTATGGGTGAGCAGGAAACGCAGAACTCTCAGAATGTACTCTTGGAAGTTTTCACTAAAATCTGAATAATTTTTAAGAAAAAATGCCACTGCTTCCAAACCTTTCTGGTGAGGGATTGAGGAATAGAGTGAAACTACATCAATGGTTGCCCATTGGTATAAATCAAAATTCCACTCCATCGGTTCCAACAGTTTGATCACATGTTTAGTATCACTAAGATGACTATATAGTGATAGTACAAACGGTTGAAGGATGCCATCCATCCACTGGGACACATGCTCTGTTAAAGAGCCGATCCCACTGACAATGGGGCGTCCTTTAACATCAGTTAAAGACTTATGTATTTTAGGAAGATGGTGGAAGATGGGCACTATAGGGTGATCAACACATAAGAACTCAAAGGTATCTATGTCAAAGTGCCCATCCTCCAAACCATCATCCAGAATTGCCAAAAGTTCACGTTTGTACTTGATTGTAGGATCACCGTGCAAAAGGGTATAATGCTCAGTGTTCTGTAATTGGCGAAGTGCTTCCTGAACATAATCTGTTCTGTCAAGAACCACTATTGAGCCACCCTTATCTGCTGAGCGCACAACAATATCCTCCCTACTTCTAAGATCCTCTAAGGCCAGTTTCTGTTGTTTGGTTAAATTTGATGTGATCTTGCTTCCTGTTGTTTTCAGAGCAGTTAGATCACGTTCAACTGTATATACTGTATATATACATATATATATATATATGTTTTTTACTTTTTATATAATATATGTATATTATACTGTATATATATATATATATATATATATATATATGTTTTTTACTTTTTATATAATATATGTATATTATACTGTATATATATATATATATATGTTTTTTACTTTTTATATAATATATGTATATTATACTGTGTATATATATATATATATATATATATATGTTTTTTACTTTTTATATAATATATGTATATTATACTGTATATATATATATATATATATATATATATATATGTTTTTTACTTTTTATATAATATATGTATATTATACTGTATATATACATATATATATATATATATGTTTTTTACTTTTTATATAATATATGTATATTATACTGTGTATATATATATATATATATATATATATGTTTTTTACTTTTTATATAATATATGTATATTATACTGTATATATATATATATATATATATATATATATATGTTTTTTACTTTTTATATAATATATGTATAATCTGGCAAATACAGGAAATTATGAAAATCCCACACACACAGTTAAGAATTTTAATGGCTTCAAAATCTGGCAAATACAGGAAATTATGAAAATCCCACACACACAGTTAAGAATTTTAATGGCTTTAAGAACAAATCAGTATTTTATCCCATACAGTCCAGGGGCCCCATCCTTGAAACTTTCTATAACAGGATAGAGCAAGATCTCACACAACTGTCTCATATGACAGATAGAGGAGAACACAAATCTAATTTGTCCTACAAAGAGAAACAAGCACTATTAGAACTTCAGAAAAATAAAAATCTCATTATCCGCTCAGCGGATAAAGGGGGGTCAGTTGTAGTCCAGGACAGAAGTGCCTACATTAGTGAAGCAGAGCGTCAACTTAATGATACCAACAATTATGTGAGGCTCACTAGGGACCCTACTATTCCCTTTCAAAAGGAGCTGAGATCACTTCTGGATGATGGTTTGGAGGATGGGCACCTGAACCAGAACACACATGATTTTCTTTTTGTAGAGAATCCTGTTGTGCCCATCTTCCACCATCTTCCAAAGGTGCACAAGAACCTGACGGATGTTCAGGGACGGCCCATTGTGAGTGGCATAGGGTCCCTCCTTGAACATCTGTCACAATGGCTTGATGCAATCCTCTATCCATTTGTGGTCCGTTTACAGAGCCACATAAGAGATACGAAGGATTTACTGAATCTTATGGAAGACTTCAATTGGGAAGGCCAGTTCAAGTGGCTGACAATTGATGTCACGGCTCTCTACTCTTCCATTCCACATGGGGAAGGTTTAACAGCCATAAATTTCTTCTTAGAGAAATTTTCCTATTTTGATGAAACATTTATCAAATATATTCTGAGAGTTACCCACTTTCTTCTCAATCACAATTACTTCAGGTTCAATGAGGATTTCTTTCTCCAGAGGTGTGGGACAGCAATGGGGGCCAAATTTGCGCCCTCATACGCCAACCTCTTCATGGGTTGGTGGGAGCTGTCCCACATCTATGGAGAAGAAAATGATCATAAACTGTGTATCGCCTTTTACAGGCGATACATAGATGATCTTTTGTTTGTTTGGCGGGGTACTGATAGTGAAATGTCTGACTTTATGGCCAAACTGAATAATAACAGCATAGGCCTAAGGTTCACTCATGAGGCTAACAACAGTCAGATACATTTCTTAGACCTTACCCTTACAGTAGCTGAAAATGGTAAAGTCAGAACAAGCACTTATCGGAAACCGATTACAAAAAACACTTTGCTTCATGCAAAAAGTTGCCACCCCAAGCAAGTTCCACTGGCAGTGGCAAAAGGTGAACTAATCAGAACAAAAAGGAATTGTACGGATGAAAGTACTTATCAGGCACAAAGCAGAGATCTCGAGAAAAGATTAATGCAAAGGGGCTACCCGAAATATACTATCAAGCAAGCAAAGGCACAGGTAGATAGATTGGATAGGAAAGCACTCTTACAGGGATCAGCAAGGCCCTTCAATCCATCCACTCAGGAAGGCAAAGTTACATTTGTAACGGATTATAGCACAGAATACAAGAATATCTGTGGTATAATAAACAAACACTTCCACCTACTGAAAGCCGATGACAGGCTTGTAGATAGTGTGGACAGGGGCCTTAGATGCTCTTACCGGAGAAGCAAAACCATAGGGAACTATGTGGCACCTTCTGAGTTGCCTAGGGTAACAGGTACAGAAGAAAGCTCTTGGCTAAGACATAGGGGGATGTACAGGTGCGGCAGAGCCAGATGTAAGCCATGTGACAAAGTCATTATCTCAAATGAATTTCATTCAGAAGTCACTGGTGAAGTGTTTAAAATAACTTCCTGCCTAAACTGTACATCCTCTTATGTCATATATGTCCTATCATGTGTGGAATGCAAGTTGCAATATGTAGGACTTACCTCAACTGAGGTAAATGTCCGAATACGCAACCATTTGTCCACTATCAAAATGGGAGAGGCAACCACCCCCTTGGTCAGACATTTTAAAGATTCGCATAACAAAAGCAGCACTACCTTGAGGTGGCAAGCCATTGAAAAAATCAAAACCCCCTTGAGAGGTGGGGATAGGAATCTCATCTTAGGAAAAAGAGAGATGTATTGGATTTTCAGGCTCCAAACAAGGGTGCCAAGGGGTTTGAACTCCGAATATGATCTTATAAACTACTGGCAATAACAATACATTAATACATAGCATTGTAGAATAACATCTTTAAACTGTTTTTTTCTAGTATTAAGTATTTCAAAATTACACAATTAATTATTGGGAAGATAGTGCATTTAGATAAATGTGAAATGTATATATTCCTCTATACCCAATCAGTTAACAGAATTTATATTAGAAGTGTCTCTGTTATATATTAACTAAATAACGTTGTGCAATAAGCACAATGCACAATAGTCACCAGCCCAGTGAATTGTGTTAGAGGTCACTTAAGTAGCTAGGTGAAAGTTACAGAAGTAATATACTTACTGTGGGTATGGCAACCAAATAGTTAATGCAACAACTTAGGAATGGTAATAAAATGTAAAATGTAAAATATAAAATGAAAATGTACTAAATGGAATGGTTATAAACAATGCAAAACAAAACAAAATAACCAATTATATATGTTACAACACTGACAGGTATATAGTGCAATAAGTCCAAGTCTTCAATTCACCTTTTTCCAACTTACATATATATATATATCTATATTTTACATATGAATGTCTCCTTTTAACAATAGATAGTGGTTAATCAGCAGCATATAGAAATTAGGCAGGGAATAGGTTAACACAGCACTTCAGCTTGAACATTGAAAATGTGTAATTATGTTTTAACCAATCACAAACAACATTGTCTTTTAAATGATTAGCACTGATGCACTCAATCAAGCTATGATTACGGCACCCAGCCGAAACATGTCAGCTTGAGTACACAGTGCTCTATGTTCTCTTACTGTATAGTACCCCTCCAGGGACTTTTTAATGGAAATATAATAAAGACGTTTTAAATTACCTATTCTGACCTGAGGATCGAATCTTTTCTTCACTATTTGTGTATATATATATATATATATATATGTTTTTTACTTTTTATATAATATACGAATATTATACTGTATATATATATATATATGTTTTTTACTTTTTATATAATATATGTATATTATACTGTATATATATATATATATATGTTTTTTACTTTTTATATAATATATGTATATTATACTGTGTATATATATATATATATATATATATATATATGTTTTTTACTTTTTATATAATATATGTATATTATACTGTGTATATATATATATATATATATGTTTTTTACTTTTTATATAATATATGTATATTATACTGTATATATATATATATATATGTTTTTTACTTTTTATATAATATATGTATATTATACTGTATATATACATATATATATATATATATATGTTTTTTACTTTTTATATAATATATGTATATTATACTGTGTATATATATATATATATATATATATGTTTTTTACTTTTTATATAATATATGTATATTATACTGTATATATATATATATATATATATATATATATATATGTTTTTTACTTTTTATATAATATATGTATATTATACTGTATATATACATATATATATATATATGTTTTTTACTTTTTATATAATATATGTATATTATACTGTGTATATATATATATATATATATATATGTTTTTTACTTTTTATATAATATATGTATATTATACTGTATATATATATATATATATATATATATATATATATTTTTTACTTTTTATATAATATATGTATATTATACTGTATATATACATATATATATATATATATGTTTTTTACTTTTTATATAATATATGTATATTATACTGTATATATATATATATATATATATATATGTTTTTTACTTTTTATATAATATATGTATATTATACTGTATATATATATATATATATATGTTTTTTACTTTTTATATAATATACGAATATTATACTGTATATATATATATATATATATATGTTTTTTACTTTTTATATAATATACGAATATTATACTGTATATATATATATATGTTTTTTACTTTTTATATAATATATGTATATTATACTGTATATATATATATATATATATGTTTTTTACTTTTTATATAATATACGAATATTATACTGTATATATATATATATATATGTTTTTTACTTTTTATATAATATATGTATATTATACTGTGTATATATATATATATATATATATATATTTTAATATAAATATATAATGTTATCCACACTTTGTACAGCTAATGGCAGAAATTGTAAAACTGAATTAGAAAACATCATTTTTTAGATTACCTTTCTCTCACCATTACAAGACACTCTCCCCTCTGTTACAGGCATAATAGGTTGCTCCACGGCCGCCTGACCTCTTAAGAGAATGGGAGTCTGCACAATATAGAGGTTTGTTTGTTTTTTAACCAATAATCCAAATAAAGTATAGTCCTAAAAAGCTATTATATTATGCAAAACTGTAAGTCAAGTAATGAACTCAAAAAACAGCTCTTGGCTAGCATCAAATTAGAAATATGATACACAATAATTTTACCGAAAATAGGCAATTTCGGTGCAACCTTAGCTTCTAGTAACTGTTTTAGTGTTAATGTTTTTCTCTGCATGTGCATAGCTAGATATTCTCAGTGCACCATTATTTTATATAATGCAGCTGCTCAGAGCACCAGTGGGGTTTGTATCATGTAAGCAATTAACAAATTGAGTCATTACCAAACACTAGAAGCACCTTAGGCTCCCTGAGCCAGTGCTTTGTTTCAAATGCTGGTGCACGTTGCATACTTAAATACACATTTTAAACAGCTATAGCTTTTATTAGAAGCATTTTTGCAAATACATGTATATTTAAAAAATGATTCTACTCAAAACTGAAATGCATCCATGTGGATTCCAATTTTGGTTAGAATGTCACTTTCAATTCTGTTTAAATTGATATTAAAACTACCAGGAAATGCATTTTTGTACTCAACACATACTCCTGTATCAATTACTTGCTGATTTTCTAGGGATATAATGTTCATTGGCTGATAACAGCAATTCCCAAAGCTCTATTGAGTTAGGTTTTGCCTGTGTTCTGCTCTGGAGCTGCAATGCTTGTGAGTGTGACTTGTGTGTTTAAAGAAACATCAAAGTAAGAAAAGAAAATGCTCTGATTTATTAGAGCATTTTATTATTGCACTGCCGCTTGCATATAACTATGTGTTTAACCCCTGAAAATTACTTAAACTCATAGTTAAAGTTAGCTCCAGAGCAGCAAAGCACTACTGTGAGCTAGCTGAGCAAATGACAAGAGGCATATGTGTATCCACCAATCACTAGCTAGCTCCTAGTAGACATTGCTGCCTAAGCCTACCTAGATATGCTTTTCTACAAACAATAAAAATTAAACAAATTAAATTTGACTTGAGAAATAAATTCAGAAGTCTCTTAAAATTCCATACTGAAACATGAAAGTTTAATTTTTACTTTTAAGTCTCTTTAACCCCTTTTTGCACCACTCATAATTAGAGCATGTCATTTTGAATTAGAAAGTCATATTAAATATAGGAAAAAGTCTATGGACTAATGAAAATGTCCAGTCCTATGTGTATATCTATCTTACCTATGTGTGTGTATATATATATATATATATATATATATATATATATATCTTATCTTGCCTATGTGTGTATATATCTTGCCTATAATATGTGTGTATATATATTATCTATGTGTGTACATATCTTATCTATGTGTGTGTATATATCTTACCTATGTGTGTATATATCTTAACTATGTGTGTGTATATATCTTATCTATGTGTGTGTGTGTGTGTATATCTTATCTATGTGTGTATATATCTTACCTGTGTGTGTATATATCTTATCTATGTGTGTGTATATATCTTACCTATGTGTGTGTATATATATTACCTGTGTGTGTATATATCTTACCTGTGTGTGTGTATATATCTTACCTATGTGTGTGTATATATCTTACCTATGTGTGTGTATATATCTTACCTGTGTGTGTATATATCTTGCCTGTGTGTGTGTATATATCTTACCTATGTGTGTGTATATATCTTACCTATGTGTGTGTATATATCTTACCTATGTGTGTGTATATATCTTACCTATGTGTGTGTATATATCTTGCCTATGTGTGTATATATCTTACCTGTGTGTGTATATATCTTACCTATGTGTGTATATATCTTACCTGTGTGTGTATATATCTTATCTATGTGTGTATATATCTTATCTATGTGTGTGTATATATCTTACCTATGTGTGTATATATCTTACCTATGTGTGTGTATATATCTTACCTATGTGTGTGTATATATCTTGCCTATGTGTGTGTATATATCTTACCTATGTGTGTGTATATATCTTACCTATGTGTGTGTATATATCTTACCTATGTGTGTGTATATATCTTGCCTATGTGTGTGTATATATCTTACCTATGTGTGTGTATATATCTTACCTATGTGTGTGTATATATCTTACCTATGTGTGTGTATATATCTTACCTATGTGTGTGTGTATATATCTTACCTATGTGTGTGTATATATATCTTACCTATGTGTGTATATATCTTAACTATGTGTGTGTATATATCTTATCTATGTGTGTGTGTGTGTGTGTGTATATATCTTACCTATGTGTGTATATATCTTAACTATGTGTGTGTATATATCTTATCTATGTGTGTGTGTGTGTGTGTGTGTGTATATCTTATCTATGTGTGTGTATATATCTTAAAAAAAGAAAAAAGATTGCCAGGCACCTCCAGTATTAAAAATAATTAGTAAACTTTATTGAAATAAGATAAAAACATGATGAGAGAGGGGATGAGATACCCCTAAAGTTAAACAGACTGACATGTTTCGGCACAAAACGCCGTAATCATAGTCTCTAAAAATTTCTAAGAACAATATGCCTTATCTACCCAGTGCTCCCTTATCATTGGTGGGTTACTAATTGAAATTTAAAGGCACACGGGAATGGAGCATTATTAATGAAACACATTAATTCATATGCAGCATATGTATAGATATGTATACAATTTAACCTGCTACTTTATACAGAAGCCGCATACACATATAAAATGTAAACATTTGGTGAATGTTTGGTATGTATTTCTGTTAATCTATTCACGTATATTTGAGTGGATAGTATCTATAACCTATAATCAGGGAACGGATTCTCCAAAACTTAACCATACAAACCATAAACCTTAAATAATTCACTTTAAACAATAAACCACATTATAGAATATGAGACACACAGTGTGGTAAATCAAATAGCCACATATTGCTTAACATAAAGGATACAAGGTTAGCTTACATCCATTACATGCATGTTATAAGTATGTTGTAACACATATTCTAAAAACCTTATAATCGTCCCTATTCCAGTTACTCTGGTTTTCCAGAGCCTTGTGTAAATATTCAGGTATAATTTATAAATATGATGTACACACCAGAATTGACCAGGGTCTATTTCCAATGATTAATAAAATCATATTCGGAATTTAGGCCCAACGGTCTTTTTGTTTGGTGCCTAAAAATCCAATACATTTCCTGTCTGGACAAGGTCTTAAAAAGGTCACCCCCTCTCTTCTGTGGTTGAACTTTTTCTACAACCATTTCAACGAGCGACAGTCTTTGTCGTGTCGCTGGACAAAATGGGACACCAAAGGTGTACTGCTTTTCCCTACCCGTATGGTCGACAGGTGTTCTCTGATTCTTGATCTGACATCTCTGGTGGTCAAACCTATGTACTGCAGTTCACAGGCTGAGCACCACAAGAGATATATGCAATTAGAAGATCTGCAATTCAAACAGGAGGTAATCTCAAAACTTTCTCCAGTCACTACCGAAGAGAAACTGTTCCCCACCTGAACATATTCACAGGCCTTACATTGTGAGTAACCACACCTATAGGTGCCCCTATGTCTCAGCCAGGAGGACGATGGTACCGCTGCAGAGTCCGGTTTCCTAAGCATGGATGGCGATACTGAATTGCCAATAGTTTTATTCCTCCTATAGGAGAATCTACAGCCATTCCTAGCAGTCTCTGCAAGGGCATCATCTGCCACCAACAGACGAAAATGATTCCTGACTATGTCACAGATTTCTCCATATTGTGCTGAGTAGTCTGTGACAAAAGTCAATCTGTTCTCTTGATTTGTCCTGATAGGTGGTTTGTCATTTAGGAGCTGCTCCCTAGGCAGGGAATTTACCTCATACCGGGCCTTTTTAATGATCTTTTTATTGTATCCTCTTTGTAGTAGGCGTCGTTCTAATTCATCTGCATGTCTTTTATAGCTAAGGGGCAGAGTGCAATTGCGTTTCAATCGCACAAACTGTCCCTTTGCCACTGAATAAGGCATTTGCTTCGGGTGACAGCTCCTAGCATGTAGGAGACTGTTACCCGATATTGGTTTCCTGTAAACTTCAGAGGTAACTCTGCCTGTTGGCCATCCCTTCAGTTCCAGATCAAGATAATGCACTATGTTTTTATTAAACTCAAGTGTGAACCGCAGATTCACTTCATTGGTTCCCAGATAGTCCACAAAACATTCAGCCTGTTCTTTTTCTCCCTGCCAGACAAACAGCAGGACGTCTATATAACGTAGGTATAGCAGAATAGCAGGCCTGAAGGGGTTTCTATCTGCATAGATGCTGGACCGCTCCCACCAACCCATGAACAAGTTAGCATAGGTTGGCGCAAACTTGGCTCCCATGGCAGTCCCGCATCTCTGCAGATAGAACTCCCCCTCAAACTGAAAATAGTTATGTGACAACAAGAATTGTGTCACCTCCAGTACAAAATTTCTGAAAGGCTCACTGTGTGTAGTCCCATTCTCTAGAAAATATGCTACTGCTTTTAGGCCCCAAACATGGGGTATGGAAGAGTACAATGAGACCACGTCCACAGTGAGCCATCCACAATCCGGTGACCATCTCATGCTTTCCACTTTGTTCAACACCTGCTTGGAGTCCCTAGTATAACTAGGGAGGGATTTCACCAAGGGTTGTAGTACCCCATCCAACCACTCAGAAAGGTGCTCCAGCATTGAGCCTATACCATTGACTATAGGCCTACCTTGTACATTCTCTGTGCTTTTATGCACCTTCGGTAGATGGTGAAACAGTGGGATGACTGGATGTTCTACATAAAGATATTTAGATGTTTCTAAATCAATTAGTCCATCCTCTACTGCTCCATCCAGAAGGTGCATTAGCTCCCGTTGGAATTTATTGGTAGGATTGTGTCTGAGATGTTCATAACTGTCTGTGTCTTGCAGCTGTCTCAGAGCTTCTCTGATATAGTCAGTTCTGTTCATTATGACCACTGAGCCCCCCTTGTCTGCCTGCTTAATCACCAGGTTAGGGTTTAGTTCCAATGATTTTAGGGCAAGGCGTTCATTCTTAGTCAAGTTATTATTAACTGTCATTCTTGTTAATGAAAGTTGTCTTAAATCGTTTTCTACTCGTTTGTAGAAGGTTTCAATGATGTTTCCTCTGCTCTGTATGGGGTAGAAAGTAGAGGGGTTACGGTATCTCCTGATAGTGTCACTATTGGTCTTATCCATAGATGTAGATCCCTCTACTTCCAACTCCCCCAGAGCAATCAGGTCACATGTTTCCATGAACCCCAATTCTTTGGGTCAGGTATCATGGATACCATTGCCAGGTGTTGTCAATAAATGGTCTTGGTTAGTGCTCCCAAAGTGTTTGCGCAGAGTGATATTGCGCACAAATTTATTAAGGTCAAGCATAGTTTTAAAAAGATTAAAATTGACTGTGGGTACAAAACCAAGGCAATATGACAACACTTTCCTCTCATCCATGGTTAATATGTGACTGGACAGGTTTAGGACGGGGCACGAGTCTGCCTCTGTGGGTATCTCCCCTGCTGAGGTACTTGTATGCTCGTGCCCCCCCCATCTCTTGGATGTTGACCCATCCGAAAAACCTGTTCCAATTGTAACAACTCCTCATCTCTAGCCTGCCCACCAATGGCACCCTGATGAGTGGGATGGTAATTACTAGCCTCCTGCTGTATTGTTAAATGGTGATGGCTATTGGTACCATAATGTGTTGATACATAATTGTGGTTACCACCACCTTGTTGGGTAGAGGGATAAGGGTGATCAAAGTAATCACCAGATGACTGATACCTATTATACTGATTATGTTTACCTCTGGTAAGCCCAGTATGTTGTGAGGCCCTGGCTCTGCCAGAACCTGGCCTATTACCCCTTCCTCGTGGAGGGAGATTGTAGCCCCCTGTCCTATTGTAGTTAGTATTTATTTCCACTAAATCTTGTGGAAAATTCCCTTCATTCTCTGACTGGGAGCTATCTCCTCCTGAGTCTGCCTCACTTTCAGAAAAAGATACCGTTTTACTCCCTCTACCTCTACGTCTCCTACCTCTCCCACGTCTACCTACTCTAGACTGGTTTTGGAATCTCCTGGTTTGTGACCTCTGACTTGTTCCAAATATAAACCTTATTATTATCATAGTCAGCCTTGTCCCTAATAAATTTGGTGTGTTTAATACCAACTAACTCATTCTTGATCTCTACAAGAGTGTGTTGTAATACACTGTCAAATTTAGGATAATCCACATTCTTACAAAACTTATTCAAAAGTGATTGCACATCATCAATCTCAGACCTAATAATAACCAACAGATGTGTATATATCTTACACCTATGTGTGTATATATCTTACCTGTGTGTGTATATATCTTACCTATGTGTGAATATATCTTACCTGTGTGTATATATATCTTACCTATGTGTGTATATATCTTACCTATGTGTGTATATATCTTACCTATGTGTGTGTATATATCTTACCTATGTGTGTGTATATATCTTATCTATGTGTGTGTATATATCTTACCTATTTGTGTATATATCTTACCTATGTGTGTGTATATATCTTACCTGTGTGTATATATCTTATCTATGTGTGTGTATATATCTTACCTATGTGTGTATATATATCTTACCTGTGTGTGTATATATCTTACCTATGTGTGTATATGTCTTACCTGTGTGTGTATATATCTTACCTGCGTGTGTATATATCTTACCTATGTGTGTGTATATATCTTATCTATGTGTGTGTATATATCTTACCTATGTGTGTATATATCTTACCTATGTGTGTGTATATATATCTTGCCTATGTGTGTGTATATATCTTACCTATGTGTGTGTATATATCTTATCTATGTGTGTATATATATCTTACCTATGTGTGTATATATATATCTTACCTATGTGTGTGTATATATCTTACCTATATGTGTGTGTATATATCTTATCTATGTGTGTGTATATATCTTATATATGTGTGTATATATATCTTACCTATGTGTGTATATATATATATCTTACCTATGTGTGTATATATCTTACCTATATGTGTGTATATATCTTATCTATGTGTGTGTATATATCTTATCTATGTGTGTATATATATCTTACCTATGTGTGTATATATATCTTATCTATGTGTGTGTATATATCTTATCTATGTGTGTATATATATCTTACCTATGTGTGTATATATATCTTGCCTATGTGTGTATATATCTTACCTATATGTGTGTATATATATCTTACCTATGTGTGTATATATCTTACCTATATGTGTGTGTATATATCTTACCTATGTGTGTATATATCTTACCTATATGTGTGTATATATATCTTACCTATGTGTGTATATATCTTACCTATATGTGTGTGTATATATCTTATCTATGTGTGTATATATCTTACCTATGTGTGTGTATATATATTGCCTTGTCAGCTAAGCTAATACTTGATGTATTAATAAGCTAATGTTACCTATGTGCCTGTGAGCGCACTTCATGTCATAGGAACGCCCGCTGAACGCTCAGGTTTGCACATAATCACGTTTTGTTCCCTCTGCCTCGACAGCTCGTTTCCTCTCTTTGCAAACTACTGAGACTCTGCATTTAACAGTAAAGTCCAAGCACTCTGAGCCTGGACTGGATAATACTCCCACTGTATAGCTCCATCCTGTGTGGGTACCGAGAGCACAGGGAGACATACATAGTATTGCTGATACTCAGAGAGGCATTTACTGTGACACAATGTTATATTGTAACCAGGGGTATGTGAGGGCCACACTGCACTTTTTTATATACCAATAAATACAGAAGATAATCAACAAATGCATGATAAAAAGACAATGCAAAAGTAGATTTTTTTTTCTGACAAATTTCAAAGTTAAGTCTATATCCTCTCCCCCTGTATCATGTGACAGCCATCAGCCAATCACAAATGCATATACATATATTCTGTGACTTCTTGCACATGCTCAGTAAGAGCTGGTGAGTCAAACATTGTCAATATGAAAAGACTGTGCACATTTTGTTAATGGAAGTAAATTGAAAGTTGTTTAAAATTGCTGCTCTATCTGAATGTTGAATTAAGTTTGACTTGAGTGTCCCTTTAACTCATAGAGGTTTAGAAATACTATTAATATATAAAAATTGCAACATTTATATCAGGGATTGACAATACAGTTCTAATTTAGAAACCTGGAAAAACATTTATAAACCAGATCCCTTTATAGCAGCTATTCATAGGTTCTTTTGCATTCGTGCACATCGTTCCGTAATGAATCAGGATAATGGCGGCCACAAGCCGCATTTGGCTTATTTTGGAGGTGCATTTATTCTTGTGAAAGTGCAACACGCTGAGATCTGTGCAAATCCAGAAACGAGCCAAATGCGGTCTGCGGCCCCCTTCTTCCTGATTCGTTACGGAACGATGTGCACAAAAGCAGATATCTAATAGATTTTAGATATGTGCGATTCGTTTCGGATCAATTCTGTAAATTCGGGATTCGGAACGATTCGAATTTCCGAATTAAAATAGTGCCGAATCTACCGAATAAATCCGAATTAGTTTGGATTTATTCGGTAGATTCGGATGGCCATGGATTACACTAGTATTGTACAGTATATTAGGTTATATCACTCTGCTATGGGTTACACCTAATATACAGTACATAATACTAGTCTAATACACAGCACATCCCACCTAATACTTACCGAAATTCCGAACCAAACCGAATTCAGCCGAATTTATTCGAATCGGAATAAATCCAAAACGAATTGATTCAAATTTTTCCGAATTCGAATGGATCCGAACCGAAATTCTAAAAAATCTGAATCGATCCGAACCGGACCGAATTTTTTCGCCATGCACATGTCTAATAGATTTACATAAAATATTCCAAAAGTTTGGGGGAAATTTTTTAAAATACATTTGAATGTGTAATAACAAAATACTCTAATTCATTTGTGCAATTTATTATTAAACAAATGCTTGTTGAAAACGGTGTTTGACTCTAGGAAAGACACTCACCGCATTACATCAGCTGAGCAAGACCTGGCCTGTGAGGGGTGGTATACACAGCTGTCAATCATCTGCCACTTCCTGTTCAACAAGTTAACTATGTGTTTAACCAAATGAACGCGGCAGATGGGTTTGTGTTAATATATATAAAAAACAATTACGTAGACATAGTCCACAACAAAGAATGCAGCATACACCACAATGTGACACATTTTGTTGAGTACCAGAGACTGTTCCATTGCAGGGGGTTAAACAAATATTCAATAATAAAGCGCTCAGATGAATTATTAGAGCATTTTATTATTACTAGAGTAGAATGTTATGCCGACTGGCAGTGCCGTTCACCAAGGGTGCGATAACAGATGTTAAGGACAAAACATAACTACAAAGGCATAAAAATGAGGGCCCTGAGGCTGTGGGTGTGAGACAGGAAGGAACATTCTTTATTTAATGCACCTGGCAGCTAGGGAAAATGTTACTGTGGCAGGTTCAGGCTCGGTGGAATCACAGAAGAACGTCACAGGTTTCAAGTATCAGCAGAAGTTTAGCAAACAAATATTAAAGGGACAGTGCACTGTGATCCCATCTCCCTAATGATCCATTTTACCTGCTGGATTGTATTAAATTGTTTACAGATATCTCCTTTCCCTTTAGCAGCTCTGGTTAGAGAAAAGCAAGCAAGAAGGTGCAGAAGAAATCTGACTCCCAGTGGGGGGTTAGAGAGAGGTACAAAAATGTTAATTTGCATGGCTGTGTGAAATCCCTGCTAGATGGTTACTTTAACAATCTTATATTTCACACAGCCTTGTTGACATATTCTCTGCTATTGCCTGTTTTATATAAGTCCATAATTGTCCTCAGCAGAAGAAATAGAACGGGGGGGGACTAGGTTTCAGCATGGCACCAACCATTACTTTATAGAAACTAAACCTAATTTACACTTATCTTCAATATTTAAACTAAATTGTGGCTTTGAATACATCATTATATCTAGCATGTATTTAAAGCTTAAAGGGACAGTCTAGTCCAAATTAAACTCTCATGATTCAGATAGGGCATGTATTTTTAAACAATTTTCCAATTTACTTTTATCACCAATTTTCCTTTGTTCTATTGGTATTCTAGTTGAAAGCTAAACCTAGGAGGTTCATATGCTAATTTCTAAGCCCTTGAAGGCCACCTCTTCTCTCAGGGCATTTTGACATTTTTTTCACCACTAGAGGCTGTTAGTTCATGTGTGTCATATAGATAACAATGTGCTCACCCACGTGGAGTTCCAGGGAGCAAGCTCTGATTGGCTAAAATGGATGTCTGTCAAAAGAACTGAATTAAGGGGGCCGTCTGCAGAGGCTTAGATACAAGGTAATCACAGAGGTAAAAAGTGTATAAATATAACTGTGTTGTTTATGTAAAACCAGGGAATGGGTAATAAAGGGATTATCTATCTTTTTAAACAATAAAAATTCTGGTGTAGACTGTCCCTTTAAATGTTAGATTAGATTTTGTACAAATTTGAGCTAGAGATTATGCAAATTGGCTTTATCAAAACATGTTGAGATAATACGGAAAAATGTGTCATTTTGTACTGCAGTTTTTTTGTAGTCAGTAGGTATGAGTTAATGAGCTAGGGTAAAAACCTTAAAGGGACACTAAAGTCAAAATTAAACTTTCATGATTCAGATAGAGCATGCAGTATTAAGGGACTTTGCAATGTACGTTATCAAATTGTGAGTCTGTGATTGGCTGATGGTTGTCACATGATACAGAGGGCCAGTTGTAATTGCTATTGCATTGTCTTTTTTATTGTGTACTTATTGATTATGAAATTCTACTATATTTAAAGGGATATGAAAGGGTTTCCTTGTTAAAGAGAAAGTCAAACCCTAGCTTTTGGGAAACGTTAGGATTGACTATTGAAACAAATAAAGGGGACTTTCAGTCATGAAGCATAAAATACTTCATATAGAAAGTTCCTTTATTTGTTTCAAGCAATCGCCGCTCTGAGCTGCTAAGGCCACCCACGGCAGAACGCTGTTTTGCTAAGAGGTGACGTTTTCACCTATTAGCCAATAGCTGTGCGGTAAATCCGGCTTGCGCCCTTTCACATAAAGTCCTCATTATCTTCTTTTTATTGTTTGCTCAAAGTTCAAAATTTAGAGAGAACAATGGAAAATAAACATTTTTGTACCTGTCTATCACAGCCCCCAAAACTGGGAGCATTATTCTATCTAAACCGTTTTGTTTACATGTTTTTTTGTAACCAGAACTTAAGTTCTAAAGTGTTCAGTAAGCATGGGATACAATAGGCAAATCAGCTATTTCAAATGAAAAAATAAAGGTGAATGAGCTGCTTGTAAACAATTTAATACATCCCAGTAGGTAAAATGTGTAAATGGGGACACATTAAAAGGGAGAATATATTAGAGTACACTGTCCATTTAAGTGCTGAATTAAATGGATAGTAAACACCAAAAATGTTACTGTTTAAAAAGATAGATAATCCCTTTATTTACCATTCTCCGGTTTTGCATAACTAACACTGTTATAGAAATATACTTTTTACCTCTGTAATTACCTTGTATCCAAGCCTCTGCAGACTGCCTCCTTCTCTCAGATCTTTTGACAGACATGCATTTCAGTAAATTATTGCTGACTCTTAAATAACTCCACGTTCAGGAGCACAATGTTATTTATATGAAACACATGAACTAACGCCCTCTAGCTGTGAAAACGGTCAAATGACAAAAGGCTTCAGAGGTCTCAATTAAGTACAGGCTGAAACAGTCTCTAGGGGCCCACCTGGCCCTGAAAATAGTAGTGGTGTTGTTACAAGGAACCTGGTGGGCCCAGGCTTAACCTGAATCACTTCTGGCCCCTCTGTGTGCCCCCCTCCCCTGCAAAACAGGGTTCACAGAGAAAGGAAAGTGTTTAGATTTGTCTTAACAAATATGGTGGCAGGATTTCCAAGATGGCTACTACAGCGTTGCTGTACAGACAAACCTACCGCCATATTTGTAAAGGAGGTGCTTATCTTCTGGGGCTGACTAAGGAAGGATAACTCAGCTCCTCTTGCCCCTACGTGGTGGTGGCTCAGCTTTACTGTTCAAATGGGGGAGCTGACCACATCCTTTGTCCTGGGGCCCAGAGAGATTTAGTTACACCACTGGTTAGATAACCACAGTTACTAATAGCTCAGACACTCTGCTACTAGGTCCTTAAGGCGCAGGAAGCACAATAGCATATCTATGTAAGACATTATAACATTAAAGGGCACGAAACCTAACATTTTCTTTCGTGATTCAGATTAATATTCTGTTTTCACATTAATATTCTGTTTTTGTAATTTTGTTAATGACCACTAGATGGCATTATGTCAGGTGTGCTACAGGTATGATGTATGGTGGGTGTGGTTTATAAGTGTATTTAAGCTGTATTAACTTTAGGTGTAACCATGCATGATTAAGGACTAAGTCCAAAACATTGCTACTTTGTGGTCTGGCTTTGATACTGTGCAATTTGCACACAAAAAATCTGTTGAAGATATTTTGGTGGTGCTGCTTCCTTTTTGTGATTTATATATAGTTAATTAGGAAACCTATTAAAATAACAAATCTCCCCATAGCATGTGGCTTAACTTTGTATCTATTGAACACATAAAAATAATGCAGACTATCACTCTTGGGTTTTATAGCGCTGACCATATAGCATATATAGGTAATCAAAGATGTAAGCTGCAGTTACTGAAGTTTTGACAAAAAAACATAGATCAGGCTAGTAGTGTAGGGAGCATATAAGAACAATACAGAAGTAGGTATCTACATATATATGAGCTGTTAAGTATATATGGCTTTATACTCACCGTCTGTTGTAAGTTAACACTAGGACATGTAGCCAACAATAATCTTACTCGTATATGTCTGATAAATCTTTTGTAATGATATAGGACACAACTAATTGTATGGCCATATATTAATACACCTAACCCTCAGGACCGTCTTTAACACAGGAAAAAAGGGGCAGTTGCCCTGGGCCCAGTCTTTGTTGAGGGGCCCAAGAGTGCTTAAAAAAAAAAAAAAAAAAAAAATTTTTTTTTTTTTTTTAGTTCATGCCAGACTGCTGATGTCATGTGACATGGGACACACACACACACACACAGTCAGTGCTAATATTGTCACAGTCAAAAGTTCTCTGCTTATATTTATTTGTGAGAAACTGTGCCAGACCGTGCCAGTGTCATGTGACATTCCAAGCTAGTGCCATGTGCTGTTTTAGATGTGCACTGTGCAGCACTGGATGCTAAGCCCTAACTAGGCATCCAGTCAATCCAACTGCATCAGAAAAGGTCCTGCTGGGGGACCACTGTTAACAGGTAACTGCTCTGGTGGTGGGGATTGTTTCTGGGTAGGGCTTACTATAGGCGCATGCAGCAGAAAGCTGGAGTGGCAGGCACGTGAGGATTTGAGCATCTGTGCAGCTGCACACACCGCTCTCTTCAGTCTTGAGGCTGTGTGACTCGTCTGTATCCATGCAGCCTTGGGCAGACAGCATCCAGTCTGCTGGTCCCCCTAGCCCTGCTCTTTCTGCTGTGGCTCTAAAATTAACTGACTGAAGTTTGATAGGAAAACAGTGCTTTGTAGAAAGGTGTCAGTGGGAAGAATAAGTGAGTGTATACATGCCCCTCCCCCATGCAGCATTGTCTTGTGCAGGATGAGAGGGAACTTGTTCCTAGCAAAGTAGTGACATGTGCTGCTGTGGCCTATGTATAGTGTCATGCTGATACTTCACACATTAAGGTAAGGTTTATTTTTATAATTTTTATTTCTCTCTGTTTCAGATTTTACAGCTTCCCATAGTAGTTCTACTGTTTCAGTCAGTAAACTTATATCTGTCTGCACCTCTAAGCTTCCGCCTCAGTCTTTACCTTGCTTTGCTCCTGTTGGCTGCCCTAAATCTCTTTAACCAGCTAACCTCACAGCAGAATCACATTCAAAAGCATATTAAATTAATCCAGAGTGGAGGAATTTATATATTTATTTACTTATTAGTACTGCTTAGGTCAAGTTTCACATATTGCAATTTTTTTTTAATGATTAGCCCAGCAGTGAATGATCCACTGCTGGGCTAATAATTTAAAAAAATATATAAAATAAATTGATTTAGTTGTTTTTTGGGATGTTGGGGTGGAGAGCGAAATTGAAATTGCATGGGGGGGGGGGGCAAGAAAATGTTTGCCCAGGGTCCAGTCAGTATTAAAGACGGCCCTGCTAACCCTCAGCTACAAGTGGTGGAAATTTGAATTATCCAAGGAGCTAAAGAGGATGCAGATTACACATGTGCCGCAAGATGGAGTCTGTTGTAAAGAACAGGGGTAACCAGTAGTAGGTAGCATGAGTGCTTACATAGCAGCATATTTAAAGAAGATGAGAGCAATATAACATATGCAGCATCACTAAAACTAAGAGGTGTAGATACTATCAAAGAATAAAATAGCATTGTGGGTAACTATGAACAGCCTGTAGCTATCCTTGTAATCACAGACATAAAGTCCTCATGGGTATGATAGCGTAGTGTCTTACTCCAAAACCTACTGTAGCAAAAATGGAAACCATAATCATAGCTCACAGTTTGTTCTCACAGGTTCAGAATCACCGTCCATAAGGCATGGTTGTTAGTCCCGGTTTACATTTCTTCCTCAACCTACTCCTTGTCGCTCATCTAGATGAACACTAGTTAAGACAAGGTGTCCTAAATGTAAGCCTCTGTTCTCTGTACCAGCGTGCAAATATGAGGGGTTCTTCTCTTTTAGGCCATTGCTGATTATACTGTGCCCTGTGTTATGCTACATGAGGACCGCAGCCGAGGGTTTGTTGTTAGCGAAAGTTCTGTCCGCAACCGCTCCCATGGCAGACCGGTCTTCCATTTCCATATTCTTTTTTTATGCTGTGCAGCTCTGGTTTATAAGAGCAGTAGTCTTAAGATGTGGAAAAGAGATCCGCAAATTTTTATGGCCGGTTATCCGACCTGGGTACATGCAGCTATTCTGTGGTTCCAATAGTCGGGGATATCACCCGCGCTGCAGTTATATTCCACTTCACCACAAGTGAATAAGTCGCGGTGCACTGCTTTCGGTCGCTCCAAATTATGTTCCAAACTTTCTGTATCCCTGAACACATTTCGACACACCTCTAGGAGCCGCCATTTAAGGTTGTTGAGATGATCCATCAAAGGTCGCAATGTCCCGGACAGCAGTCTGTTTGCCGCCATTGCGGCCCTCTTCCTCTGACACTCGCCCTGTTGGTAAACATCAGCCGTGAGGTCTATCAGATAAGTGAGAACCTTGATGCTGGTAAATACTGTAGATTTCTTCTAATTGCCTTGTGGGCACTCGGCGCCACAGTTCTCAAGGTCTGTCGAGTAGTTCAGATAGCTACGGCCGTGATAAGTTGTGTGTCATACCGACGCCCTCTTGGCCACATTAAAGACCGTAGGTTGGAGGTTATGTTTTACCAGATACATCTAAGTTAGGCCCAAACATACCCAGATGGGTTTCTTGCTTAGATTTTATATCTATGTTAAGATTTTGTCACCTCGATGGCTAGCTCCGCCGCCTCAAAAATGTGGGTTTTATGTCCCTTTAAAAATAGTAACCTTTCAAATTCATGATAGAAATCTTCTGAATTTAAGGGACAGGAAACACATTTTTTTTCCTTTCATAATTCAGACAGAGCACATTTCCAATTCACTTCTATTATCAAATGTTATTTGTGCTCACAGTATTCTTTGTCAAAGAGCATAACCCTCAGTAGGCAATGCACAACGTCTGGAGCGCTACATGGCAGCAAACACTGCTGCCATCTAGTGATCTATTAAATGTGTAACATTGTTAAAGGGACATGAAACCCAATATTTTTGTTTCGTGATTCAGACAGAGCATACAATTTTCCAATTTACTTTTAATATCAATTTTTCTTCATTCTCTTGGTATCTTTTGTTGAAGAGGCAGACAATCACTATTGGGAACTGGCTGTACACAACAGTAAGCCAATGACAATAGGCATATAGTGCAGCAACCAATCAGCAACTAGCTCCTACCTACTGAGCCTTTCTAGGTATGCTTTGTTAACAAAGGATACAAAAAGAACAAAGCAAATTAGATAAAATAGACGTAAATTGGCAATTGAATGTTATATCTAATTCATGAAAGAAAAAATGTGAATTTACAAGAAAAACACAAATATTTTTTATGACAACTTTCCAACAATACAATGCAAGATCAGATTTGTTTGAAAAGATCTGAAATGTTGAGATCTTACACTTTCTAGCAGATGAGTGTGGGGTTTAGCAGTCACTGTGCATAGATTGGAGCAGTCAGGTCTGTGCACGCTGGTGCGTTTCTTGCAGCGTCATTCAAACCTACCTCGTACAGCTCTAATCCCCTAACAGAGGGGTTAAAAGGACAATTACAGTGTAAGCTGCTTCAGTCGCTTGCAATAAACAGACTCTGGGCTGAAAACGCTACCAACAATCAATGGCTATAAATTGTGTAACATAGAAAGACCCAGTTAATATAATGTACAGAAAAAACACATTTACAATAAAAACCAAAAGCTTCTGCTAGTTAAATATATATAAAGCTTGACATGAGTTATTTATATTGTTAGGTTATCTGTTAACCCCTTGGTTGCCAGAGAGACTGCAACACATTTTCTGCCAGCCAAGGGGTTAAATACATTTTACTGATCTGTAAATTGCATCCTTTGTAAGATGTAAAGTGCCACTCACCCGAAAATGTCTAGTGTTTTTTTTGTTTTTTCCCTAGAAATGTAAAAGGGACAGACACACTCAAAAATAAATTGCCCATCGTCTGCTTTTTCTGTCAAATGAATCTAAACATTTTCATTTTTGCACAGTCCCCAGATGGAATTAAAGGGAACAGAAAAGTCAAAATGTAATGTTTATGAATCAGATAGAGCAGTGTTTTTCAACCAATGAGCCGTGGCACACTAGTGTGCCGTGAGAGATCCTCAGGTGTGCCACGGCAGACTGACAACAGTGTGACATATTTTTTAAACTTTGCTTGTTTTTTACTCCCAGTGCAGGGGTAGTTTGTAGGAGGCATGGCATAACAGCACAATACATACAGTATGTGTGTGTTTGTGTGTATGTGTATA